>NW_028319851.1:0-33433 GCF_062004578.1 Staurois parvus
GAGGAGGAAGAAGAAGGAGGAAGAAGAAGGAGGAAGAAGAAGAAGGAGGAAGGAGGAGGAAGAAGAAGGAGGAAGGAGGAGGAGGAAGGAGGAGGAAGAAGAAGGAGGAAGAAGGAGAAGAGGGAAGAAGGAGGAAGGAGAAGAAGAAGGAGGAGGAAGGAGAAGAGGAAGAAGCAGGAGAAAGGAGAAGAGGAAGAAGAAGAAGAGAGAAGAAGGAGGAGGAAGGAGAAGGAGGAGGAGGAAGGAGAAGTAGGAGGAGGAAGGAGAAGGAGGAGGAAGGAGAAGAATAAGAAGGAGAAGAATAAGAATGAGGAGGAAGGAGAAGAATAAGAAGGAGGAAGGAGAAGAAGGAGGAAGATGGAGGAAGAAGGAGGAGGAAGAAGGAAGGAAGGAGGAAGGAGAAGAATAAGGAAGGAGAAGAGGGAGAAAGGAGAAAAAGGAAGGAAGGAGGAGGAAGGAGAAGGAGGAGGAGAGAGGAATGGGAGGAGAAAGGAGAAGAAGAAGAAGAAGAAGAAGGAAGGAAGGAGAAGGAGAAGAGGAAGGAGAAGAGGAAGAAGCAGGAGAAAGGAGAAGAGGAAAGGAGGAGGAAGGAGAAGAAGAAGGAAGGAGGAGGGAGAAGAAGAAGGAAGGAAGGAGGAGGAAGGAGAAGAAGAAGGAAGGAAGGAGGAGGAAGGAGAAGAAGGAAGGAGGAGGAAGGAGAAGAAGAAGGAAGGAAGGAGGAGGAACGAGAATAAGAAGGAAGGAAGAAGAAGGAAGGAAGAAGGAGGAAGGAGAAGAAGAAGGAAGGAAGGAGGAGGAAGGAGAAGAAGAAGGAAGGAAGGAGAAGAAGAAGGAAGGAAGGAGGAGGAAGGAGAAGAAGAAGGAAGGAAGGAGGAGGAAGGAGAAGGAGGAGGAAGGAGAAAAAGGAAGGAAGAAGAAGGAGAAGAAGAATGTTGGGCGTAGCTTAAAAGGGGTGTGGTTAGAGTGAGATTTTCTTGGGCTCCCCCATACAATTTTGCTCTCTACCCCAAAAAAAAACAAACAAAAAAAAAAAACCACACAGTTATCTAAAAAAATTAAAAAAAAAATCTAAACAAAGACACTCTGATTGGCTGCTAGAGGTTACTGCCATTAGTACAGGAGACGGTCAGAGACTGCAGACATGGCACAAGGGATGGTCAGATTATAGTATGTTCCCCCCATAAACATCACAGCATGTTCCCCCCCATAAACATCACAGCATGTTCCCCCATAAACATCACAGCATGTTCCCCCCATAAAAATCACAGCATGCTCCCCCATAAACATCACAGCATGTTCCCCCATAAACATCACAGCATGTTCCCCCATAAACATCACAGCATGTTCCCCCCATAAACATCACAGCATGTTCCCCCCATAAATATCACAGCATGCTCCCCCATAAAAATCACAGCATGCTCCCCCATAAACATCACAGCATGTTCCCCCCATAAACATCACAGCATGTTCCCCCCATAAACATCACAGCATGGTCCACCATAACAAAAAACATAAAAAACAGCGCAAATAAATATTAAATAAGCAACTCAAAAAAAAATTCAAATACAGAGAAAAATGAAATAGTTCAATAGCCCCACTCCAAAAAATAAATAGAATATAGTGAATAGAATAAAATAAAGTCCTTGTTCCAAGACCCCTGACCAGTATTCACACCCGTTTGTGCTATAATCACACACCGCACTCACCAGATATTGGTGAATAAATCTTCGTTGGTGTTCTGTGGCATAGACAAAATCGGTGCCCCCTGGCGTGGTGGTGATTGGTCAAGTCTGTGTCACAGAATGAAACAAAATGGATTTATCAGTTAGGCACAGTGGCACCTAGAGGGTTAAATGTGGACATTGATATAAATTGGTAGAGTCCTATCTGGTTTTGCGAACATTTATGGTGCTTGAACGTTTAAATATATTTTTATTTCTTTTTTCTTCCTTTTTTATTTTATTTATATTTTTTAATTTTATTTCTACACATATATATATATATATTTTTTTGTCTTTTATTCTTTTTCTTTTACTCACCAGATATTGGTAAAAAAAAAAAAAACACTGAATTTGGGCTCAGGAATCCTAGATACCCTCGAATGAGCCTCCAATCACCAGGTACAGATAGAAATCCCCCAATGTAGGTAAGACAAATGCCTCAGAACTTCAAACTGTAGTTTAAATCAGCCTCCAACCTCCAGGACCACCAGAGATCACTCGCCATAGGAAGATGATTTGTACAGAGTAAATTATATATATATATAGGAATACTGTAAGACCCAAACAGGATGAATGCAAATACCAAATCACTCCCATCTTAAAAGAATGTAATCAGCATTTATTAAAACAAATGAAACCTCCTGCGCTACTCATAACTGGACTAATAATTATGGGGAGGGGGCTGCTAACACCCAACCATATACCAAATGGATAATGTGCAAAATATAAAGTGAATTGGTGCAGCGCTACCCCAATACTATACTGCTCCCTTACTGGCTTATCCCAAAACACAGATAATTACACCAATAGATGATGTACGATGAATATGTAAAATAGAATAGAATGCACATAAAACAGTTTAGGACATATAAAATATTCATTAAAAAAAACTTATAAGTGACTAAAAATGCCACCGATGCAATACAGTGATAACAACAAATCAATCTCATTAAGTGAGCTGATCTACTAATGTGAAAAAAATAAATAAATGTGTAGAAAAAGAAATGCCAGTAAGAAGAAAAAAGTCCAGATGGAATTTATATATGTATGTGTGAACTATAATAAACAAAAAAAGGTGAATCTCTGAATGTGGGATCAATAATCACACGGATAACCACAAACCACAAAGACTAGAATTTAGCCCAATAAAGTGAAAACGTTTTCGTGAATCCCTTAATGTGGGATTAAATAGATCACACAATAGTGACTGGTGTAGTGAAAAATAGTAATCAACATGAAAAGTGAATCCCTAAGGCCCCATGTACACGGGACGTTTCTGAACGGTGGAAACTGACTGCTGGAAAACGTAGGTTAAAAAACGTCTGTTTAGCCGCGTTTGCATACCGCGCTTGTGTGTTTACGTTTAGAAGCATTTTTTAAAGATAAGCACAGGAGAACCTCCCAAATGCCCAGAATGCACTGAAAAGAGGTAAATTATTAACTAAATAAAAATTAATACTTGTGAGCTACTAAGTGGTATTTTTACATAACAATATTAATGACTTGATAACAATACCTATTATAGTGGTGCATCAACACTAGTACACATACTCAGAAAACTGTGTCAAATTGGTGATTGATAAATAAATAATTTGTGTCGCGCTCCACCTATAAAGAACCAAAAACTGTATCCCCTATGGCAGTGGTGGGCAACCTTTTTTTTCAACTGAGCCAAATCTCGCCAAAACCACGATTGAAATTTATTTTGAGCCACATTTTTAAAACTGAAAATACATAGGATGGTACACTGTTTTTAGTTTCAATAAGTTTTTATAGTAATTCATCCCCCATATAGTAATTCATCCCCCCTATAGTAATTCATCCCCCATATAGTAATTCATCCCCCATATAGTAATTCATCCCCCATATAGTAATTCATCCCCCATAGTAATTCATCCCCCATATAGTAATTCATCCCCCATAGTAATTCATCCCCCATATAGTAATTCATCCCCCATATAGTAATTCATCCCCCATAGTAATTCCTCCCCCATATAGTAATTCATCCCCCATATAGTAATGCATCCCCCATACAGTAATTCATCCCCCATATAGTAATTCATCCCCCATAGTAATTCATCCCCCATAGTAATTAATCCCCCCTATAGTAATTCATCCCCCCTATAGTAATTCATCCCCCATATAGTAATTCATCCCCCCTATAGTAATTCATCCCCCCCATAGTAATTCATCCCCCATATAGTAATTTCATCCCCCATATAGTAATTCATCCCCCATATAGTAATTCATCCCCCATATAGTAATTCATCCCCCATATAGTAATTCATCCCCCATATAGTAGTAGTAAGTAAGTAGCAAGTAGTAAGCCAAGTCCCCCCTGTGTCAATTCACTCACCTTTGCTCCGCGCGTTCCTCTCGCCGTGCTCCCAGTCCCGGTCTTCAGGGCGGACTGTGAGAGGAGCCTAGCTCCCCTCACGTTCGTCACGCTGCCCCGCCTACACACATCCTGACAGTCAATCACTAGCTATCAGGATGTGAGTGGCAGCGAGACTGGCCAATCATTGCTGGGCTAGCTGCAGAGTCCTCGGCCGCCCGAGAGGAGGGAGGGGAGGGGAGCGGCCGCCCGAGAGGAGGGAGGGGAGGGAGGGGAGGGAAGCGAGCGCCCGGCACACAGAAGAGCCACATTAAAATGTGTAAAGAGCCGCATGTGGCTCGCGAGCCGCGGCTTGCCGACCACTGCCCTATGGTATTATATAATATGACAATCTTCCCATGCAATAGTACAATCGTTCTCAAAAATCTAATATATAAATGAATTTATATTATTACATTTATATTATTAAATATATACCGTATTTTTCGCTCCATAAGACGCACCTAGGTTTTAGAGGCAGAAAACAGGAAAAAAAATATTCTGAACCAATGGACTGCAGACATGGTACAGATGACCAGAGACTGCGGACATAGTACAGGAGATGACCAGAGACTGCGGAGGGTCTATATCCTGTCTCCTCCTCTCCCCTTTATTTCTCCAATTTGTACATCGAAAAAAGGAATTTCCACATAGTGCCTTATCCTTTGTATATTATATTTTATTCAAGCCAAAACAATGCGCACTCACGTGTAAATTGAAACAAAATGCGTTTTGTAATATATCTGTGCCTCAGTGTGTGCTCATGCACACTATCAGTACTCACCGTTCTGATATGGATGGCGTTGTGACGTCAGAGCCCCTCCCCTACGCGCAGCGCCACAGGGTCACGAGGCTTCCTCTGGGGGATTCATTTGAGTACCTTGAAAATTCATTGCATGCATTTTTCACGATGAAAAAGGCTCTGGACACCATTGGGAACTGAAAGTTAAAAAAAAAAATTTCAAACGCCAGCGCTTATAAACACAATTTGCCGCGTTTAGCATTTGAAACACTGATAAAAATTGACGTCTGAACGCAAGTTTGTTGCATTAAAAAAAACGACTGTAAACGAAGATGTGTACATGGACACATAGGAAAACATTAGGGAGAGTTTAGGGGCTGCTGAAAAGCTCCTAAACGTGAGTTTATCAGCTGTAGTGTACCTGAGCCGTAAACGTGGGATCAAAAATGCATTACTAATGAATAGTGACCACAACAGTTTTAACCACTTCAAGTCCGGACACTTTCACCCCCTTCCAGTCCGGACACTTTCAACCCCCTTCCAGTCCGGACACTTTCAACCCCCTTCCAGTCCGGACACTTTCAACCCCCTTCCAGTCCGGACACTTTCCCCCCCTTCCAGTCCGGACACTTTCCCCCCCCTTCCAGTCCGGACACTTTCCCCCCCTTCCAGTCCGGACACTTTCAACCCCCTTCCAGTCCGGACACTTTCAACCCCCTTCCAGTCCGGACACTTTCAACCCCCTTCCAGTCCGGACACTTTCACCCCCTTCCAGTCCGGACACTTTCACCCCCTTCCAGTCCGGACACTTTCACCCCCTTCCTGTCCAGGCCAATTTTCAGCTTTCAGCGCTATCACACTTTGAATGACAATTCCATGGTGACACTGTACTACTTATAGGGGTGATTATTTTTTTTTTTTTGTTTACACTGATTGCTTTTACACCCATAAAGGCTATAAAAGCAATCATTTCTCCTCTCTGGCTACATTCTTGCAGCCATTGAGAACTACTGTGTGAGCTGTGATTGGTCACAGCTTGTCACATGGTACAAGGCTATTGTGAGTAGCCCTGTACCATGTGATCTCTATGATTATTCACAGATTTCACATGTTGTAAGCAATGATGTCAGAAGTGACATCTCCCTTACTACTCTGCATGTGATCACTGATTGGCCAATCAGTGATCATATGATCGGGAAATCGCACACAGGTCCCGTCCAACGATCGGTGTTCCACTGTGTCAGGAGGACACAGTAGGCACCGGATCACGGTGCTGTGCGCTCCCAGGGAGCGCGCACAAGCAGAGTGTGGGGAGGCTGTTTATAAACGGCCACCCGACCCTGCACTGCCACCGTCCAGCTGTTTATATACATGGGCTGGGTGGGAGGTGGCTAAAATAGCCAAAATTGGTGAAAACAAAAAAATTGGGAATTCCTAAATGAGGGATTAAATAGATCACACTAGTAATGACAAATTCAGTGATAATGCAACCAAATAAAATATAAATATGTGATATCGCACGAAAAAGGTGATATTCAAAAGACAATGTTGACATGTCACATAAGAATAGTCCAAAATCATAGAAATAAAGCTCAGTGGTGCATATAAACCACCAAATAATACAGCGACTCAGAAGGTGCAGGTGATAGAATTAAATTTGCATGACAACCAGAAGGAAATAATCCATAAACGGCTGAATTGCCCCCCCTCACCTCCTTGAAGCGACCCAAAAGGGCCAAAACGCCTTTTAGCAAACAAGAATGACCGTCCACGGCCTGGTCCACCCCTCCCGGATAGTACCGGAATGCAGCGGTGGTGTCCCCATCACAGATTAGGAAACAGCAGGATCCCCCTCAGGGATGATATGGTATAATACAGCCAGCTCACATCAAAGGTTAGGATATATAAAGAAAGATCTCCCATGGTGTAAATCTGTTTAACCACCTCCAGTCCGGCCACTGCATATAAACAGCCAGATGGTGGCAGTGCAGGATTGGGGGGCGGTTTATAAACGGCCTCCCCACCCCCTGCTTGTGCGCGCTCCCTGGGAGCATACAGCACCGCGATCCGGTGCCCGCTGTGTCCTTCAATGGAACACCGATCGTCGTACATGACCTCTGTGTGAGGTCCCGATCATATGATCACTGATTGGCCAATCAGTGATCACATGCAGAGTAGCAAGCGAGATGTCACTTCTGACATCATTGCATACTACGTGTGAAATCTGTGAATGATCACAGAGGTCACATGGTACAGGGCTATTCACAACAGCCTTGTACCATGTGACAAGCTGTGACCAATCACAGCTCACACAGTATTTCTCAATGGCTGCAAGAATGCAGCCAGAGAGGAGAAGACTGTTTTTACAGCCTTTATGTTGAAAAAAAAACCCAAATCTTCATCACCCCAAGTGGTACAGTGTCACCATGGTGACACTGTACTGCTAGGGTGACAGTATGTAAAAAAAGAAAAAAAATATAAAAAGAAATAAAAATGTAAAAATTTTTTTTAAAAGATTGTAATTTTTGGTTATAAACTAATTTGGGTTATTTTTTTTACTAAAAAGATAACTGAATACATTTTGGCCAAGATTTAAGATGAAATATTATTTATTTGCAAAATTTTATAAGAAAAATACTTTTTTTCAACTTTTTTTTTGGACATTTTCATTTATATAGCAAAAAAAAAAATAAATAAAAATCCCGGAGGTGAGAAAATACCACCACAATAGCTTTAATTGTGTAAAAAAAATGCTAACAGGAAGGGGGTGGAAGTGTTCAGACATGAAGTGGTTAATATTAATTAAAACATATATAGCCAAACGCCCACTCACTTATTCCAAGTATAAAACAAGCTGAAGCAAAACCTCATGCTATGGGTGTACTTGCGTGGGTTTATTGGGTGTAGCAAGATGGCGCCCATGCCGGAAATAACTCACTACGTTCCTACGCGTTACATCTTATCACGTGACTTCCTCAGGGTCTTCATCACCAGGAAACACCCATAAACACCACAGAGCGTTCCCCCCACAAACACCACAGAGCGTTCCCCCCATAAACACAACAGAGCGTTCCCCCCATAAACACCACAGAACGTTCCCCCCATAAACACCACAGAGCGTTCCCCCCATAAACATCACAGAGCGTTCCCACCACAAACACCACAGAGCGTTCCCCCCATAAACACCACACAGCGTTCCCCCCATAAACACCACAGAGCGTTCCCCCATAAACACCACAGAGCGTTCCCCCATAAACATCACAGAGCGTTCCCCCCATAAACACCACAGAGCGTTCCCCCCATAAACACCACACAGCGTTCCCCCATAAACACCACACAGCGTTCCCCCCATAAACGCCACAGAGCGCTCCCCCCATAAACGCCACACAGCGTTCCCCCATAAACACCACAGAGCGTTCCCCCCATAAACACCACAGAGCGTTCCCCCCCATAAACACCACAGAGCGTTCCCCCATAAACACCACACAGCGTTCCCCTCATAAACACCACAGAGCGTTCCCCCCATAAACACCACAGAGCGTTCCCCCATAAAAACCACACAGCGTTCCCCCCATAAACGCCACAGAGCGCTCCCCCCATAAACGCCACAGAGCGCTCCCCCCATAAACGCCACACAGCGTTCCCCCCATAAACACCACAGAGCGTTCCCCCCATAAACGCCACAGAGCGTTCCCCCCATAAACGCCACACAGCGTTCCCTCCTCACATACCTCAGCTACACCAGTGGACAGCATCTGGTCGGTTTAGCGGCAAACTCAAAATGCCATGGAAACCGGTATCCCCGAAGCAACTGCGCATGTGCCAGTGTAGCCGTGACATGAGTATCCAGTGCAGGTAGCTATGCCTTGTATGAAGTGCGCATGCGCAGGTTTCAGGCAGAATAAGCCGATCGCCGCATTGCGCGTTTAGTACAGAGCTGCCACAGTTACCCCCCTACAGGCTGCAATCCGCTGAAGAACAGGCTGCAAGATGGATCGGGGATCATAAAGGATCGGGGAGAGGACAGTGTCAATGACATGTGGAGGAGGGGCAGTGTCAGTGATATGGGGGTGAAGTGACATGACATGGGGAAGTTACATGACATAGGGGGGCAGTGTCAGTGATATGGGGGGGGCGTCAGTGACATGGGGGGGCAGTTGCAGTGACATGGGGGGCGTGTCAGTGACATGGGGGAGGCAGTGAAATGACAATGGGGGGGCAGTGTCAGTGACAAGGGGGGGGTAGTGAAATGACATGGGGTGGGCAGTGACAAGGGGGGGGGGGGTAGTGAAATGACATGGGGTGGGCAGTGTCAGTGACATGGGGGAGGCAGTGACGGGGGGGGGGGGTAGTGAAATGGCATGGGGTGGGCAGTGTCAGTGACAAGATATGGGGGGCAGTGACATGGGAGAGGCAGTGTCAGTGACATGGGGGGGCAGTGACATGACATGGGGGGGCAGTGACATGACATGGGAGAGGCAGTGTCAGTGACATGGGGGGGCAGTGTCAGTGACATGGGGGGGCAGTGTCAGTGACATGGGGGGGCAGTGTCAGTGACATGGGGGGGGGCAGTGTCAGTGACATGGGGGGGGCAGTGTCAGTGACATGGGGAGGGCAGTGTCAGTGACATGGGGGGGGGCAGTGTCAGTGACATGGGGGGGCAGTGTCAGTGACATGGGGGGGGCAGTGTCAGTGACATGGGGGGGGGCAGTGTCAGTGACATGGGGGGGGGCAGTGTCAGTGACACCAGTACCAAGTGCAGTAGCATGTGTGCTGTGGTCTGGGCAGTGGCTCTCCTAACAGATGGCAGGCGCGATCAGGATGTCAGATGGCCACGATTAACGGATAGATCACGATGGACGGTTTGCCGACCCCGAGCCCTAGACTGACCCCCCGCCCACGACTGAGCCCTAGACTGACCCCCCGCCCACGACTGAGCCCTAGACTGGTCCCCCGCCCATACGTTTTGCATTTTGAATCTGCCCAGCAACAAGTCCCAAAAAAATTAGCGGATAAAAACACAAAACGCATAAAAAAAGCACATCAAAAACCCACCGCAAAAAGCCTGCAGAATCGGATCCAACGCAAACTGCATAGGTGTGAACCGAGCCTTAGCAGGTAAGGGGGGTATTCCCAGCGGCCCCTTCGGGGGGGGAACATCGAACATCACATTAGATACGGTATGTTATGTTGAATAAAATATTGTTTTAACTTCATCCAAAAGACTTGCCTGATGATTTGTTGCTCGCACATCCAGCCATGTTCTGCGGACGGGAGCCACTGTAGGCAAAGCAACGTATCCGTACATCACCACCTACTTCTGCATGCATGCCGGGGAAGGGGGGGTATGCATCTGTGAATCACTGGTAGGGACTTGCTGACAGGCCCCCTCTGTGTACAATCACAGCGGGTGCTGGGCGGGGGAGGGATATTGTACACACGGAGTCTTGTCAGCAAGTCCCGGCCAATGATTCACGGTTGGGACCTGCTGTCCAATCACGGCACACAGCACTGTGTTGGTAAACAACACAGAGTTCTGAACCAAGAGAGTGAGATGAGAAACTCAGAGATCTAGCAGTAAAAGCAGCAAAATCTACACACATTACACATTTAACCCCTTGATCACCCTAAATGTTAACCCCTTCCCAGCCAGTGTCATTAGTACAGTGTATAGTATTATCACTGATCACTGTATGAGTGCCGTTGGTGATGTCAGTGGCAGTTAAATTGTAAAATTATTCTTTCAAAGTCAGAGATATTGAATATTAATTTAATGAAGGTAGAAAGACAGGCAATACAGGGAAAGTTTCCTTTTACATGGAGGGATAAAGAAACTAGGAGTTAAGTTAGCCCCGTCATTGAAGGGTATATGTTGTGCAAACGATATCCCGTTAATGAGATAAAGGAGGAATTGAGGAAAATTTCAAAAGGATCACATTCTTGGATAGGCCGAATAAATACTGTTACGATGGTGATATTTCCTAAAATCCTAAATACATTTCACTCCAAAGACATGCTGGGAGGTGAATTGTCTCCTGTCTAAATTGTCCCTAGTATGTGTATGTATGAATGTGAGTTAGGGACCTTAGATTGTACGCCCCTTGAGGGTTAGGGACCTTAGATTGTACGCCCCTTGAGGGTTAGGGACCTTAGATTGTACACCCCTTGAGGGTTAGGGACCTTAGATTGTACGCTCCTTGAGGGTTAGGGACCTTAGACTGTACACCCCTGGAGGGTTAGGGACCTTAGACTGTACACCCCTGGAGGGTTAGGGACCTTAGATTGTACGCCCCTTGTGGGTTAGGGACCTTAGATTGTACGCTCCTTGAGGGTTAGGGACCTTAGATTGTACGCTCCTTGAGGGTTAGGGACTGATGTGAATGTACAATATATATGGAAAGCGCAGAGTAAATTGACGGCGTTATATACCTGAAATAATAATATCAAATGCTACCGATATATTTGCCGCAGGTGTACTTCAGGGTCTGGAAAAGAATGATAATGAGATACATACGGGCAAATAAAAAAAAACAAGGGTTAATCAGGAGGTTTTATGTAAAGATAAAATAAATGGCGGTTTAACCGCCTCCCGCCATATAAGGAAATAACGGGCGCAATGCGGTTCTCTCATTCTCTAACCGTGTTTCTGTGCCCCCGGGGGCGCGCAGCACTGCGATCTGTGGTGCGCTGTGTACCTGGGACACAGCGGATCATTGGTCAACGGAAGGAGCCCAAGACGTAGGCTCTGTCATGTGATCAGCTGTGTCCAATCACAGCTGATCACATGTAAATAAGGAAATGTCGGTTATCGGCATTTCTCTCCTTACCAGCTGTCACGCTGACAGAGGAGAGGAGAGCCGGTAATCGGCATTCCTAAGAGGGGACATGTACACTGATCATCAGGAGACTGATGATCAGTGTAGCCTCATTAGTGCCACCGCCAGTGTCCATCAGTGCCACATCAATGCCACATATCAGTGCCTACCAGTGCACATCAATGCCACATATCAGTGCCCATCTGAGCTGCCTTTCAGTGCCACCTATCAATGCCAGTCAGTGCCGCCTATAAGTGCCACCTAACAGTGTCAGTCAGTGCCGCCTATCCAGTGCCATATATGAGTGCTGTCTTTCAGTGCCCATCAGTGCCATCTACCAGTGCCTCCTCATCAGTGCCCGTCAGTGCTGCCTATAAGTGCCCTTCAGTGCAGCCTCATTAGCGCACATCAGTGAAGGAGAAAAATCACTTATTTACAAGATTTTATAACATAAACTTAGAAAAAACGTTTTTTTTTTTTTTAACATTTTCAGTTGTTTTTGGTTGGTTTACAAAAAAAAAAAACCCGAGGTGATGACATACCACCAAAAGAAAGCTCTGTCTAAAAAAAATGATAATAATTTCATATGGATACAGTGTTGCATGACTGTACAATTGTCAAAGTGCGACAGCGCTAAAAGCTGAAAATTGGCCTGGGCAGGAAGGGGGTATAAGTGCCCGGTAGGCGAGGGGTTAAATATTATTTTGCAGTATTATTGTCATGAATAATGGAATGGGTTTATAATTCACACAGGAAAAGTTTGGTAAAGATTGAAAAACCACTAAGTGAGGCACAATTAGATGAAATAATATGGATTCCAGAACAATATCGTACGTTTGCTGAAAATACTAGCAATTGAACCCGGAATGTCTTTAGGGTATGGGATGTAATTCAGAAACAAAGGGGATGGGGGTATAATTCTCCAGTAGTAGGAACAAAATATTTGACACCAGGGGAGAATATTATATCAGGAATGTGGAGAAGAGACAGGAATGCATGAAATATGTTCTCTTCAGGAGTTGAAACACAAAAGGGATGAGTTTTCTGTGATGGATGAAAGGCGGTATTATCAACGTAAACATTTTGTTGCAGCACTCCCACAGCTTATAAAAGCGGTTGAAAATTTGTACCCATTAGAGCATTTGATGACTTTAGAAGGAATACAAAAACTTTGCAATTTGCGTACGTATATTATTATTATACAGGATTTATATGGCACCAACAGTTTGCTCAGCGCTTTACAATATAACGGGAGACAATACAGCAGCAATACAGTTCAATACAAGAGGGATAGGAGGGCCCTGATCCTGGGAGCTTACAATCTAAGAGGGAGGGGCTGGTGGTACAAAAGGTAGTAACTGTGGGGGATGGACTGGTAGGATGAGGAGAAGATTCCATTATTAGCTGAGGGTAGGATAGGCTTCCCTGAAGAGATCGGTTTTCAGAGATCACCTAAAAGTGGGCAGAGTAGGCGATAGTCTGATAAATTGGGGTAGAGGGTTCCAGAGGATGGTGGAAGCTCCGGAGATGAGCATGGGAGGAGGAGACAAGGGAACTAGAGAGCAGGAGGTCTTGCGAGGAGCGGAGAGTACGGTTTGTGTGATATCTGGAGACAAGATTGGTGATGTAATTTGGGGCAGAGTTGTAAATGGCTTTATATGTTATTGTTAATGTTTTGAATTTTATCCGTTGGGCAATGGAAAGCCAGTGGAGGGATTGGAAGAGAGGGATGGAGGACACTGAGTGGAAGCCAGTGGAGGGATTGGAAGAGAGGGATGGAGGACACTGAGTGGAGGCCAGTGGAGGGATTGGCAGAGAGGGGTGGAGGCCAGTGGAGGGATTGGCAGAGAGGGAAGGAGAATACTGAATGGAGGCCAGTGGAGGGATTGGCAGAGAGAAATGGAGGACACTGAGTGGAGGCCAGTGGAGGGATTGGCAGAGAGGGGTGGAGGACACTGAGTGGAGGCCAATGGAGGGATTGGCAGAGAGGGATGGCAGATACGGAACGGTTAGTAAGGTGGATGAGTCTGGCAGCAGCATTCATGACAGACTGAAGAGGGGACAGCCTGCGATGAGGTCGGCCAATGAGGAGGGAGTTACAATAGTCAAGGCGAGATATAACAAGGGAGGGTATAAGTTGCTTAGTGGTTTCCGAGGTTAGGAACGGGCGTATCTTGGAGATGTTGCGGAGGGGAAGTCTACAAGATTTGGACAGTGATTGGATTTGGGGCTGAAAGGACAGATGGGAGTCTAGGATTACACCTAGTACCCTGGCATGAGGGGAGGGACTGATTGTTGTGTTATTGATCTTGATGGAGAAGTCAGGGGAGGGGCACAGGCTGGGGAGAATACTAAGAGCTCAGTTTTGGAAAGATTGAGTTTGAGGAAGTGGAGTGACATCCATGCCGATATGTCGCTTAGATGGTTAGTAATGCGAGAGGAGACTGAAGGGGTGAGGTGAGGAGGAGACTGAAGGGGTGAGGTGAGGGATAGAGAGATAGATTTGTGTGTATATGGTACTTACTATAATATCTGAACCGTCTTACCACCATATATGGAGAAATGGGAAAAGGAGTTAAGAACACAGCTGAATGAGCAACAGAAAAAGAAAACGTTTAGAATTGTACATGGGGCAACTGATATGAATACAGTTGAGATGAACTATGAACTCCTGACAAGATGGTAGGTCACGCCTAGTAGAGTTCATAAGTATCACCCAGAGAATTCCTTACTTTGTTGGAGGGGATGTGGGATAAAGGGTACAATGGCACACATTTGGTGGGAATGTCCCAGAATACAGGAATTTTGGCAGATGATAGTACAACAAATATCAGAAATTGTAGGAGAAAGTATAATAATGGACCCATGGGTGTGTTTATTTCATAACACGGATCTCACAGTAAAACAATAATAAATCACAATTGTATTTCATTTAATTAATGCAGTAAAAGGATCGATCCCTAAAATTCTGGAAGGCCCCAGAAACACCTAAAGTTAAAGACTGGATAAAGAGGGTAGAATATATATATAGCAAAGAAGAACTATACCACAGTGGAGAAGATAAAATAGGAAAATGTATAAAAACCTGGGAAAGGTGGTGTGAATATAGGACTACACAGAGATATGTTGAACAGACGGAGTAGAGGGAAAAAGGGAATGAGAAGAGGGAGGAATAGGGCGATAAAGAGGGAGGAATAGGGCGATAAAGAGGGAGGAATAGGGCGATAAAGAGGGAGGAATAGGGCGATAAAGAGGGAGGAATAGGGCGATAAAGAGGGAGGAATAGGGCGATAAAGAGGGAGGAATAGGGCGATAAAGAGGTATAATAAATGGGGGAGATGGAGCATTAGTGAAATAAGAAGAGTAGAAGAGGAAAGGAGAGTACAGGGGGAGGGGAGGCTAAAATTAAAATTATAAAAGAGTAATAGATGATTATGGATTAGTGTTCTGTTAGATTTTGAAAAATGTAATCAATAAATATATATTATTAAAAAAAAAAAGGAAGTTCCTCTATGTGCAATTGATAGCCCCTGCGTGGGCGTGATTTGTTGCTCCTGTGTTGTTATAACTTAATAAAAACCATTGAAATACAAAAAAAAAAAAAAAGGAAGGTCTATTTGTGTAAAAAAACAATTATATAAATTTAGTTTGGGTACAGCATTGCATGACCGCTCAATTACCAGTTAAAGTAGCGCAGTGACAAATAGCAAAAAAATTGCCCTGGTTAAGAAGGGGGTAAAACCTCCCGGAGCCAGAGGCGTAGCTAGGGGGGGCAGGGGGGTACATATGTACCTGGACGCCAAGGTGCAGGGGCGCCAAAATGAGGTCACAAGATCACTGCAGCAGCTGCAGCAGACATGTCATCTGATACGTCTGCCATCCACAGTGAGTTATGAGAGAGAGGAGCCGGCTGGGAGAGGAGCGGAGAGGAGGGCAGTAAGCCGGGAATGTGCTGGAGGGGACGAGGGGAGAGCCAAGCCGAGGAGTAGTGCCATGGATGAGGGGGGGGGGGCAATGTGATCGGGAGGGGGGGTGTCTACAGGAACCATATGAAGTAGGGGGGGTGTCTACAGGAACCATATGAAGTGGGGGGGGGTGTCTACAGGAACCACAGGAACCATATGAAGCGGGGGGGGGGTGTCACGAGGTGGCTGTTCGTCCCCAGGCGCAAACTATCCCAGCTACGCCTCTGCCCGGAGGTGAAGTGGTTAAATTATTGTGGTTCGGATAACAGCCTCTGGTATATAGCGCCCCCTATGGGGATCACTAAAGCAGATTGTTTTAATGTTCTGGTAAGGTGCATTTCTCCCCATAAATTGTTTTTTAGAAAGACCTGAACATTATGTTAAGGACAAGATAAAACGTTTTAGAAACGGAAAGTCATCCCACGGCCTGGATAAATTAGATCCTTCACAGAGCAGAAGTCATTATTACACTCGTAATTAGTGCTAATGAAACAAAAATTCAACCCAGATACACAAATATACTGTTTTTAATAAAATAACAGCAATGGTGAGTTCAGATTTGCTCAAGAATATAAATACTTCCCTCGCTTTTGAGGGCGATAGCAGAAATGGGGTGGGAGAAGAAGGTAGGAGAAGAAAGAAAAAAAATCTGCCACTTTTGCTGGACAACTTGGAAAGTTAGACAGCAAGAAGCAGAAAAAACCAATCTACTGGCAGGATCAACAGGTAACATCACCATCTTACACTTAATGTGTCAATGTGGTTAAAGTGTTACTAAACCTACAACAGTAAAATCACTTCAGAAAAGCACGCTTGTTATACTCACTGTGGAATCTAAGGGGTTAACCCTCTGCATTGTGTAAAAGGGCTGTTTGATCCTGTCTTCTCTGATCCTCCCCTTCTTCTACTGTCCCCAATCCATCTGCTGATAGTACAGAGCTCTAGGAGTCACTCTGCACATGCTTAGTTTGGTGTGTATTGCTAGAAAGTTTTCTTTTCTTTCGGAGGCTGCATGTGATTAGCACAGGTCCAAACAGAAGGTCAAGGGTTATGCAGCCTCATAGGACAGTAGGAGAATGAAAACTCCTCCTACACGATTAACCAGTGCTCAGCTGGACACTGATAAATGTCACAAGACTGCTAAATACTGCTGATGAGAAAAGGTATTTAGCAGTTTATATTTACTAAAATAATTGCATTTCCATGTTCTGTGTACTGTGGGAGACCAGATATAGTGAATGCGGGGTCCAGGGAGACCGGATATAGTGAATGCAGGGTCTGGGGAGACCGGATATAGTGAATGCAGGGTCCGGGGAGACCGGATATAGTGAATGCAGGGTCCGGGGAGACCAGATATAGTGAATGCGGGGTCCGGGGAGACCGGATATAGTGAATGCCGGGTCCGGGGAGACCGGATATAGTGAATGCAGGTTTTGGGGAGACCGGATCTAGTGCATGCAGGGTCCGGGGAGAGCGGATATTGTGAATGCGGGGTCCGGGGAGACCGGATATTGTGAATGCGGGGTCCGGGGAGACCGGATATTGTGAATGCGGGGTCTGGGGAGACCGGATATTGTGAATGCGGGGTCCGGGGAGACCGGATATAGTGAATGCGGGGTCCGGGGAGACCGGATATAGTGAATGCGGGGTCCGGGGAGACCGGATATAGTTAATGCCGAGTCGGGGAGAGCGGATATAGTGAATGCGGGGTCCGGGGAGAGCGGATATAGTGAATGCGGGGTCCGGGGAGAGCGGATATAGTGAATGCGGGGTCCGGGGAGAGCGGATAGAGTGAATGCGGGGTCCGGGGAGAGCGGATAGAGTGAATGCGGGGTCCGGGGAGAGCGGATAGAGTGAATGCGGGGTCCGGGGAGACCGGATATAGTGAATGCGGGGTCCGGGGAGACCAGATATAGTGAATGCGGGGTCCGGGGAGACCAGATATAGTGAATGCGGGGTCCGGGGAGAGCAGATATAGTGAATGCAGGGTCCGGGGAGAGCGGATATAGTGAATGCAGGGTCCGGGGAGAGCGGATATAGTGAATGCAGGGTCCGGGGAGACCAGATATAGTGAATGCAGGGTCCGGGGAGAGCGGATATAGTGAATGCAGGGTCCGGGGAGACCAGATATAGTGAATGCAGGGTCCGGGGAGAGCGGATATAGTGAATGCAAGGTCCGGGGAGAGCGGATATTGTGAATGCGGGGTCCGGGGAGACCGGATATTGTGAATGTGGGGTCCGGGGAGACCGGATATAGGGAATGCAGGGTCCGGGGAGAGCGGATATAGTGAATGCAGGGTCCGGGGAGAGCGGATATAGTGAATGCGGGGTCCGGGGAGACCAGATATAGTGACTGCAGTGTCCGGGAAGAGTGGATATAGTGAATGCAGGGCTTCGGGGTTGGACCTCTTAGGTGGAAGTTCTTTTAAAGAAACATTACGTTTGTTTATATTTACATAGGCTTTATTTACATCAAACAGGGATGTGAGCGCATAGTAAAATCTTAATAAGGAGTCACAGAAATTCACCACCTATATTTTGGAGCACAGTATCAGTTTCCATTTGGGACTATCATTATATATTTATTCACAGAGACTTTTTGTGTATTGCTTATATTTAGATATATTAGCACTTTATGAGTATTTTCACAACTTCAGTTGCAGAATACAACACAGAAGATTAATCTGCTTGTCATGTTGATTGAATTTATATGCACTGAATTCTGAATATTTGAAATCTGATATTTAGCAGTTCGTTTATTATGAGGTTACAGTTTGATTATTAACACGCAGGAGATATTATCACTATTTCATTTATATTGGAGCGCGGCATTTTTTAAATTTTTTTTTAAATGATTCACACTAATTATGTATTAATTGGTATTATTTAATTAATATTATATAATTAACACAGATTTGGGAGCGCAACATTTACTGTTTTTTTCTTTTTATACACATTGAATGAGGATGTGATCAATGTCAGCGAACCATATCACATTTTTTTATAAATAAGTGGCTCACAAGTAATTATAAAAGGATACAGGAGATGGTCACAGACTGCAGACACGATACGGGAGAGGGTCACAGACTGCAGACACGATACGGGAGAGGGTCACAGACTGCGGACACGATACGGGAGAGGGTCACAGACTGCGGACACGATACGGGAGAGGGTCACAGACTGCAGGCACGATACGGGAGAGGGTCACAGACTGCGGACACGATACGGGAGAGGGTCACAGACTGCGGACACGGTACGGGAGAGGGTCACAGACTGCGGACACAGTACGGGAGAGGGTCACAGACTGCGGACACGGTACGGGAGAGGGTCACAGACTGCGGACACGGTACGGGAGAGGGTCACAGACTGCGGACACAATACGGGAGAGGGTCACAGACTGCGGACACGGTACGGGAGAGGGTCACAGACTGCGGACACGGTACGGGAGAGGGTCACAGACTGCGGACACGGTACGGGAGAGGGTCACAGACTGCGAACACGGTACGGGAGAGGGTCACAGACTGCGGACACGGTACGGGAGAGGGTCACAGACTGCAGACACGGTACGGGAGAGGGTCACAGACTGCGGACACGGTACGGGAGAGGGTCACAGACTGCGGACACGGTACGGGAGAGGGTCACAGACTGCGGACACGGTACGGGAGAGGGTCACAGACTGCAGACACGGTAAGGGAGAGCGTCAGAGATTGCAGACGCGGTACGGGAGAGCGTCAGAGACTGCAGACGCGGTACGGGAGAGGGTCAGAGACTGCAGACGCGGTACGGGAGAGGGTCAGAGACTGCAGACGCGGTACGGGAGAGGGTCAGAGACTGCAGACGCGGTACGGGAGAGGGTCAGAGACTGCAGACGCGGTACGGAAGAGGGTCAGAGAATGCAGACGCGGTACGGGAGAGGGTCAGAGACTGCAGACGCGGTACGGGAGAGGGTCAGAGACTGAAGACACAAAAAGGGAGAGGGTCAGAGACTGCAGACACGGTACGGGAGAGGGTCAGAGACTGCAGACACGGTACGGGAGAGGGTCAGAGACTGCAGACATGATAGAGGAAATGAAAAACACAGAGGGCACCAATCTGGGTGTAGCATTCAGATGTGATTTATTAGAGACACAGTTGACAACTCACATGTTAGAAGTGAATCACGTGCCCATCACTCTGCTGGTCACCAGAGAACCGCCATGTCCGGGGATTGCTGGAGGTATCCAGCTTGTCTCTGTTTTAGAGCTGCATGGAGCCCTTACAAGTGATCCTGAACCAGGAATCTGCCGACAGCCCGGGGAACACAAGCAATCACCGACCAGAAGCAAGCTCCTCACTGGAGGTGCGCAGGGCGTGGCTTAGGCGCTCCACAGCCGCCCACCTCCATTGTAAAAGGCTGAATAACAGCGTCTATGGGGATCGGGTTATATAGCAGAGCATTGCCAGGATCACCTCTATATGGAGGGACAATCAATACAATAATAATCACAAAAAACATCAGTACTATGATGTGGAATTGATTCAAAGTTATTATTATACAGGATTTATATTATTATTATAATACAGGATTTATGGTGCCAACACTTTGCTCAGCACTTTACAATATAACGGGAGACAATACAGATCAATACAAGAGGGATAGGAGGGCCCTGATCCTGGGAGCTTACAATCTAAAAGGTTAAAGGAGTCTCCACTCTGAACAATAAATCAGAATGAATATTCATACAGAATGAAATGATCCCAAAAAATAATAAATCGTGAAGAACAAACTGATCAACAAATCATAAAATGAAAATGCATCCTCTGGAGGGCGAGGGGTTAATGATGAAGACGACGCCTGACTGTATCACCGCTCGGCTGTCACATATTCTGCCTGTGTCTCCCGCCAATCAATCAGCATGTTAGAGGTTAAATGTGTCCCGCCGACCACTCGGCATGTTAGGGGTTAGTTGAGGTACATGTGCGGCTGTACAGCCCCAGTGATCGGCTTGTCATGCCTGCGCATGCGCAGTTGCATCAGGGAACACGGCTTTTCATAGGATACCTATTTCGCTGCTATACTGCGATGTCTTTAGAGTGCAGGTGATCCGGGAACCGGAAGTAACTGACAGGCCGTGAAACGCAAGCTTTTTCAGACCGTAACCGACGTCGCCTACGGAGGCGCGTAGGGCGTGGCTTATATGTTTCGGAACTGCCCACCTCCTTTATAAAAGCCTGAGCAACGTGGTCTATGGGGATCGGTTGATAAAGCGGAGCATTGCCGGTGTGGCGGCAAGATGAATTCCCAGTTCTGTGCTATGGATGGTGATCAGCGATCGTCTACCGCTGCCGAAAACCCTGACATGCGCAGATGCGCCAGGAACTCATCTTGCTGCTAAGCGGGTGCTCCCGCAAGATGGATAGAAGCATCATGGAAAGGAGAGAGGTCGGATGCAGTAGCTCTGATCCCTTGATCGTGACATGCGCAGATGTGTCAAGGAGACACATCTTCATTGAGGATCAGCTGTACACGGAGAGACATTCAATACAATGGAAATAAAAAATAAAAAAAAAACAGTACTATGATGTGGAATTGATCCAAAGTAAAAGGAGTCTCCACTCTGAACAACAAATATTAATCAGTATTCATAAAGAATGAAATGATCCCAAAAACAACAAATCGGTAAAAAAATAATTATTAATCCAAAATAAATGAAAAACTAAAAAAAAACTTTTTTAATCAAATGGATTGTAACTGGAAGTGTAATGAAGGGGTCTGAACAAAACATTGATGTGTATATATCTCAGAGTACATAAGAAGACATCTGTATGAGAGGCAGAATATCCATCCTGAAACGGCCATCAAATGTCTCCAAAAAAGGGATGAAAAATAAAAGTAATAATAATATCATTAGAAGATCAGTCTAACAAAACGATCGAAAATGCACATATATATATATATATATATATATACACACAAAAACACGTAATCTCGACAGTATACACCAGGCTGAATGTTATACACATAATGATCATATCCCCCACAGAGAAGTAAATATAACAAAACAATAAATCTAAATCCATTTCTTTGTGGGAGGAATAGAATTATTAGGACTAAAACCCATCCCCCAACACACAGCCCCATCCTATGTCCTCCTCTCCAGGCTGCACTTGTCAGTAAATCCCAACCTTGGCTCTGAAATCTAACACAGTTCAATATAAAAATTAAAAAAAAAAATGACTTCTGTCTATAGATTACATTAAAACACAAATATTTATTCCTATATAATGTATTTTGTGTGACAATATCCCGGCAAGAAGCCCCTATTTACCTGGAGAGGAATGATCTCTATCAGTAATAGGCGGGTGGCAGTTAGGTGAAGCGAGCTGCTCTGCACAGTGGACCGTTTGAATTTGGCAGACCTGAGCAATCGATCCAGAGCAACCGATCAGCCAATCAGCACTCTCCAAATCCATGATGCGGAAACATGTGCGGCTAGCCAGCCTGGCCAGGTGATGACATCACAGTGCAGGCTGCAGGGGAGTAAACACGTGATTGACTTCTATCAGTCAGTCTATAGACTACGGAGCGAGGAGGAGGTTGTGTGTTTTGTGTGTCCAGAGAGACTTTTATTCTTTGGAGACTGAATCGCAAAATGATGCGAATGATTACAGAAAACACATTTGTTCCCTCATTTAGCATCAGAGAGGAACCTGCAGAGAACAGACAGGAAATGGAAATTAAGTCCCACCCCAGCAGAGATTCTGCCCAGAATACCACCCCTGAGGGCAAGCATCGGCCATTTTTTGGCCAGGTTGGGGCTTTTTTCCGCCATCTTTTCTGTCTTAAGACGAAGAAGAAGACCAAGAAGAAGACGAAGAAAAAGAGGAGAGCAGTTGAGGATCCAGAAGGTAAGATTTATGATCTGTACAGCATACAAGCTGGCTGAACACGATCTGTTTTATATAGAGGAGTTACATTGTGCCGCTCCTATACCCTCCCCCCCCCCCCCCCCCGCTCCCAATTATAGCAGAAATTTAAAAAAAACGGCTCTGGGTTACGCAGGTGTCAGGGCTGAGCCGCCCCTTCTAGCAGCAACCAATCACAGCCTTCCTATCAATTTAAAAAGGAGACATTTCAGTTAGAAGCACATTTACCTTTCAAGCAGTTCTGAGAAAAATGTGAAGAAAAAAATGCAAATCTGTAGACTGTAAGCTGCTGCAGCACTTCTTTACATTGAATTCACAGCATTTTCTGCACACCAAAGGAAATTTCAAATCAGGCTTCTGGCGAGGGTGTCCGCACTGATTGTCGGAATGAAGGAAAGGTGGCACAGAAGGGGTGACTGACAGTGTTATATCTGCTGCCAATTGTATCTGAAGCTCTGACAGTGTCCTATTACATGTAGCATTGTAGTATTGGGCAGGTGCACTGTGATGTGGTATGGAATTCACACAGAAAACGCTGCAAATTCCACACCGCATCGGTGTGAACCCGGGGTGATAGTGACTCTGTGGTGCTTTGCTCTCATGCGTTACAGGATTCCAGGAGGCACAATTGTTCTTTTTAACCCCTCGCCCTCCAGAGGATTACCCCCCCCCTTCCTTAACAGGCCATTTTTTGCGTTACGGCACTGTGTTACTTTAACTGACAATTGCGCGGTCATGCAACGCTGCACCCAAATGACATTTACGTCCCTTTATTCCCACAAATAGAGCTTTCTTTCAGTGGTATTTGACCACCTGTGCATGTTTTGCTCTATAAACAAAAAATATATATTTTTGACCCTTCGGTGCACCCCAGGACCCCATGCTATTATGTACATTCAGTGCTGGAGGTGCCAAGACTGCGTTCCCGCTGAAAATATCCCTATATATAATTTTGAACTGTTGTTCCATTGATATGCTGTTAATGTACCTCTTTGCGGTGATGGGTTAGAAGCCCTGTCTGGTTATTATTGTTGGGAATTTCACCCATATATTTGTCCTGCTGTCCGTTGTCCCTGAAACATGAAGTGGGCTGTGATCCACAATTTTGGATTTGTCACCAAGGCTGGAGATCAGGGTAGGTCTTCCAGTCGGGACATCTTTTCCAGTAACAACTGCACAAGATGGAAGTTTCTCTTCACTTTGTAGGGATTTCCCCTCACTTCCTGTTGCGCTGCCAGGACAGGAAGATATGTGAAATTTCCCTAGCAGGAAGAAGAAAATAACCCGACACGGTTTTTAATCCTTTCCTGCTATAGTTTTGGCTACACATATACTTTACTTTAAAAAAAAACTAAACTTAGAAAATGATTTTTAAAAATGCAGCCAGACAACCGGGCTTTAATTGTGTTCAGCCAGACTTGTGATTTAATTAATTATTTTTGTACTAGTTGATAGTCTAGAAAAACAAATGCATGAATGGAAGGTAATTTTTTTTTTTTTCTCCAGAAATCAACGTGATCCCTCCTCAGACTGCCGTCGGCGAGGACACTGTGCCCACCTCAGAAAAGGAGAGCACAAGTATTTACGTAACAGAGGAGATTCCATCAGCCAACTCCAAAGACCTTGTGGAGACGGTGCCCACCCCGGCTGATGGGACTGAATCCACCACAGAGAGCGACCACAGCTCAGACAGTGCTTATGTTACAGCAGATGAACTGGAGTTCACCAGAGCTGTAAAGACTGTGGCTGAGCTAGAAGATGGGATGGAGACCGACATCTCTACAGAGACTGCGTCAATCCCAGAAAGCGAGACACCGTTCATCAACGCTACAGACAATGGTTCTGTCTCAGAAGACACAACCCAATCCACCGACACTGAGGTGACTGTGCGCACCCGGACATTTGGGTCTCTATTCACAATCCTCAAGTCTGCGTTTGAACTAACGCATGAACTAGAGAATTGCACCTCTACAATGTCTGTGTCTATGGGACAGAGCCCAAATGCTTCTTGGTCTATGTGCTTAGCAAGCAAGCCTGAGACCACGAGCAGCTCACATGGTAGAGAGGAGACCATCATTCCAGAGGGCTTTGGTGCCTCAGCAGAGGACACCTATTCCACCACCATGGAGGAGACTGTGCCTTCCTCAGTAGATGGTACTGGTTCTACCATCACTGACGAGAGTGAGGCCAGCCTTGCAAGCGAGACTAAGAGCACAAGCAGCTCAGACAGTATCTACTTTTCAGCAGAAGAGTCTGAGTTCACCCCATCTGTAGATGCTGTGGCTGCCCCAACAGATGGGGTAGAGATCAGCATCCCTACAGAGATTGTGTCCATCCAAGAAAGCGAGAATGAGATCACCGCTACTATGGACAATGAGTCTGACTCTAAAGACACAATCCAATCCAACATGGCCACCGACATTGTGCAGACTGTGCCCACCCCGAAAAGTCGGTTTACATGCACAATTGTGGATGAGCTAAAAGATGGGATGCAGATCAGCATCCCCACAGAGACTGTGTCAATTCCAGAAAGTGGTATTGAAATCACCACTACTATGGACAGAGAGTTTGACTCAGAAAACACCAGCCAATCCACCAAGGCCACTGACGTCGTGGAGACTGTGCCCACCCCAAAAAGTCGGTTTAAATGCACAATTGTTGTAGAGACTCTGGCTGATCTACAACATGGGGTAGAGATTAGCATCCCTACAGAGACTGCATCAATCTCAGAAAGCATGAGTGAGTTCACCGGTACAATTGATGCTGTCTCCGCCTCAGAAATCAAGACAGAGGTTATCAGCGGCACAGACAATGCTCCAGACAACGACGTTATTCAAAGAAAGAAGAGTGTTCCTCCACTGACCACCCACAAGGAACCCGAAGAGGACAAGCCCCACCCCAGAGGAGATGCTGTCCAACCTGCCCAGCAGAATACTACCCCTGTGGGCAGAGGTCAGTCATTCTTTGGCCGGATCAGCACTTTTTTCTGTATCAAGAAAAAGAAGAAAGGTAAGAATTGTGAACAATATGACATACAAGTTGACTGAACAAGATTCATTTTATTTAGCGATAGATGTTTCATATTGGTGGGGACTCGGTATACATCTGAATAGATCAGTTGTGATCTACAAATCACATGGACCCAAAGAAAATTGTTGATGGAGGCTTCTCCCCACTAGCCACCTCTACAATTTTTGATTCTTCTAATTGATGAACAGCAGTTTATATAGCACACCCCTAAATATAGACTTTAATGCCAGTGGTGGCCAGTAACTTATAACCACCTGTCTGAATGGTCACCTTGCAGTATCTACTGTAATCCTGCATCGCTGCTGGGTGTTTGGTTCCCCTAATATGAGTCCCTTCTACTGGTGCCTCTTTTAAAAGCTTAATTTCTATTGGTCCTTATTTTTTTTAAAAATCCCCTATTGCATGGGCAGTTAGTTAACAATGACCTGTAAAAAATGCCCTTAAAGGATAACTTTGTTTTGAAAAACTTGCCAGTTAATAAATCTCCTGAACCACCAGTGGAGTCGTATTCTGCCCCCGTGTTGAATACCGTCCTGCAGAATACGACTCACCCCTAGGAATGATGGAGTAGAATGTAGTCACTCCACAACTTACACTTGTTCAGTTAACTGTATTCCTACTTGGAAAAATTCAATATAAATGATTGAAACGAATGTAGATGGAGGTAAACTAATCTTTGTTTTTTTGTTTTTATTAGAAACCAACCTAGTTCCAACTGTAAACAGCTTCACATATCATGAACTTCTCGGACAGGGAGCGTTTGGGAAGGTAAGTGACCGGATTTCATTTTCTTTGATTTATATCCATAAAACAGATAGAGAGGAGTGATAACGCACTTTATGGCTGCATTCACACAGTTGTGGTGCATTATTACCTGTCAACTTACATCATGTTAAAGCAGCCAATTAATTTAAATAGATATACCATAAAAGGTGCATTAGTGGGCGGGGTCAGGACAAGGGGTGGGCACAAGGAACACGTACCCTGAGCACAGAGGAGCTATGTGGAGAGAGGGTGCTTAGAGCCAATGAGCTCTTGGCTCTCCAGCTATCTGAAAGACAAGAGTGGACACCTGTGCTGGGGGTTTTTATGGCATCCACTGACCCCAATACTGGAGGTTATTATTGAGTACACCGACACCTGCGCTGGGGGTTATTAATGTGTCTACTGACATTTATACTGGGGGTTATTATTGAGTACACCGACACCTGTGCTGGGGGTTATTAATGTGTCTACTGACATTTATACTGGGGGTTATTATTGAGTACACCGACACCTGCGCTGGGGGTTATTAATGTGTCTACTGACATTTATACTGGAGGTTATTATTGAGTACACCGACACCTGTGCTGGGGGTTATTAATGTGTCTACTGACATTTATACTGGAGGTTATTATTGAGCACACCGACACCTGTGCTGCGGGTTATCAATGTGTCTACTGACATTTATACTGGGGGTTATTATTGCATACACTGACTCCAATGCTGGGGGTTATTCTTGTGCCCAGGAAGGGAGTGGGGTGCAATTTGGTATCTTCGCCCTGAACACTTGTTGACCTTCTCCCGTCGCTGTTAGTAGAACGTGTTGGGCTACCAATAAAGTAGAATTCCATCTTAAACCTAACAACCCTTAAAAAATGTCTGCTCCCTACCACTCCTAACACTTATGCTGACTACCCTGTGTGAGAGGAGAGGAGAGAGCACTTAACAACGGCTGGGAATTCTGGGACTGGTGACATCACCCATAGGCTTCCATGACCATGTTGTTGTCTGTTCCTCCTCCTTTGGGCAGAAAATAGATAACTATACACACCTTTTGTATGCAGGTTAGTCAACATAGGTGTTGGGAGGTGGGAGGGAGCATGTTAGGAAGGAATTCTTTTGAATTGGCAGCTCACAAAAACACATAATGCAACATTGCAGTTACCGCAGCACAACAGTGTGAAACCCAGTTCAAGGAAATAGCTGAAAAGTAGCTTCCTTATGAAGATAAAGTGTCTTTATTAAGGGTGGGATACACTGTATGTGCACTGGGGCCTTGCCGAGCCATTCACTCCAAATGGCACAACACCTGTGTATTACAGCACATCTCATAGTACGGCACTGCCACTGCGTTGTAAGAAAAAAATGCATGTACTTTTTTTTTTGGAGCATATGGGTGCATTTGGAATGCATGGGATTAATAGAATGCAGGGTAATCCATTCATCCAGCCAAACACCCTAATGCCTTGTCCTAATGTAACACAACATAGGGATGGGAGGGAAGAGGTTTCACTCTCTGTGGATTTTCTATTGAATTTATATTGCAGAGAATGCAGCAGGAAGCGTAAGATTTCAGAAGAGGGGGGAGGGTACATATGGGAACTCAAGCGGGTCAATTTCACCGCTGGAGGCCATATGAGATGTAAAGAGCCATCGGGTGGTTGGCAAACTTACATCTAACCCAAAAAAGAAATATCTCGGGTGGGTGAGATGACCTTTGATTAACATTACTAATATCCTATTATTCTTTTTCCTTCAGGTGTTCCTGGCATCACATCGTGACACTGGTCAGCTCCTGGCAATCAAAATTGCCGAAAAATCCCTTGGACCTTTTGGTGGTGTGTCAGAGCTTAAAGCCATGGAAATGGTAGGAGGCAGCAGGTTCTTCCCATACTTATACGCCACTTTTCAGACAAAGGTACGATACTTTATCTTTTTCTTATTTTGGTGGAATTTTAAGAGATTCCAAATCAATCAGAATATCACATTCGCCTACCCCTCATAGCTCTCCAATCACTTGTGTTGGTAAATGTTAGTCAACCAGACTGGTTCTGTAACCTTGAAAAGCTTTTGATGGTCATCCAAGCAGGTTCTTCGGTTCTTGCTGCTTGGAGAAAGGATCATAATGTCTTCAACATCACAGAACAAGCCCGGTAAATGTGACTATTACTAGCTATAAAACTACCTGAATAAATGAGACTCTTCACAGACATGTTATTACATTTTCACTGAAGGTCTACAATTGTGAGAAGTTGAGGGTGAAAGGCTGAATATAGACTCCCATAGTGAATAATGAACGCATTATAATTTTTATCCATTTTATCTTCTTCTAGGATTGCCTTTTCTATGTCATGGAGTATATCGATGGTGGGACCCTAGATGCTTTCATAACCGACAAGTTTCCTCTGGATATTGATACCATAAGGTAAGTACTACAATGGAGCTCGATGGTAGTGGGGAAGGATGTAGAATGTACAATTGTGAAAACTTTTAGACTATAGGACCTCCTTATTTAAGGGGTGATGGGATGTTAGAATTAGAAAATGCAGAGGGCATAGGGAAGGAGAATAGCTGAGAGATGCAATTTCCAGCACGTCTTCACAATTATACTTATTTCCTGTAGGATCGGGTAATATTAATTGGGACCTAGATTGCTGTACGACAACTTTATCACTAATAAATATTTTCTTCTTTTTTTTATCAGATTTATTACTGCGGAGATGCTGTGTGGAATACAATTTCTTCATTCCATTGGGATTGTACATTTGTAAGTATTCATAAAACTTATTTTATTGTTTCAGGTCATCAGTCTTTAAACTGTGACCTGCAGGCCAAATGGGGACCTTTGCTTGCCTCTGTCTATGCCTTGGAGAGCTATGCCTTCCACTGATACAAGGCACTATTCTTCCTACTGACACCAATGATGGAGTATTATTCCTCCTACTGACACCAATGATGGAGTATTATTCCTCCTACTGACACCAATGATGGAGTATTATTCCTCCTACTGACACCAATGATGGAGTATTATTCCTCCTACTGACACCAATGATAGGGTACTATTCCTCCTACTGACAACAATGATGGGGCACTATTTCTTCCACGTACATCAATTATGGGGCACTATGCCTCCCACAGACACCAATAATTGGGCACTATTCCTCCCACAGACACCAATAATTGGGCACTATTCCTCCCACTGACACCAATAATGGGGCACTATTCCGCCCACTGACACCAATGATTGGCCACTATCCCACCCACTGGTACCAATAATGGAGATCTATTCCTCTCACTGACACCAATAATGGGGCACTATTCCGCCCACTGACACCAATGATTGGCCACCATCCCACCCACTGGTACCAATAATGGGGATCTATTCCTCTCACTGACACCAATGATGGTGCACTATTCTTCTTTCACTGACCACAAGCACTATGTAATTCTCTTACTCCTAAAGACCACCAAGCCTGAGGCAATGTTTTCTTCCACAGACGCTGGGGCATTTTCTGTTCCCACTGGCCACAGTCTGTCCCCTGAAGTCTGAAGGCTAGCAATCTGGCCTTTTGTTTAGAAAGTTTGAAGACCCCTGTTCTAGCTGATAACAGCCTTCTAACAATGTTCTTTCTTTTTCTTTACAGTGATCTACATGCAGGCAATGTCCTCATTAATGGTACAGGGCATGTCAAGATTATCGATCTTGGATTGTCAAAGATAACAGGACTTCCATTCTACCCAAGCTTGCACTCTTCAGTCATAATTGAGGTAAGGCACACACTGTCCATCTATTGGCGGCGCTGTAGCATTTTTCTGGCCATTTCCCCTCTGGAGCAATTTCTCAAAATTTTTTGCATTTGCCTATAAAACAATTTAAAGTGCTTCTAAAGGTTCAAGGTTCTTTTACCTTCACACATTCGATGCATGAAGGTAAAAAAACCTTCTGTGTGTAGCGGCCCTCCCAGTCCCCCCCAGCCCAACATGTACCCGAGTCCCTGTTCGATCCAGCAATGTCCATGGGAACCTCAGTTCTCCGGGAACTCTCACTCCTGACTGGCCATTGGTTCCCACTGCAGTCAATCACAACCAGTAGCCAATCAGGAGAGACAGGGGGCGGAGCCCAGCTCATCAGTAAATGAGGCACCTAGAATTAGACATGTGCACACTGGGAAATTTTTGTTTTGTTTCATCCCAGATGCATTCGTTCATTGAAGAATTTAGTTTCAACATTTCATTGTTATGTTGAACCGATTAATTCTCGTATTTTGTTTCCTACCTTTGGAATGTGTTTTGTATATTCATTGGTCCGGGTGGATTAAAAAAAATGTGCAGTTTTTCTGGAAGATTCTTATATATCAGATATATTACCGAATAGGACGGATTCAAAAAGGAAGGATTTGATATTTCCAGACGCTAGCCCGCTAAGGGGAATGGCATGACAATATCCACTGGTGTCATGTGCAACCAAGTTAATGAATGGAACAAAATTTGGATCCATTTGTTATCCGAATGATCCAATTATCAATTTTTGAATTGGTTTCCCCCCATGGACCCGAACTACAATTGCATTGTGCAACGTCAGCAGAATGAAACAAATGCATTCGTTAATTTCATTCTTTTTTTTGGATTCATTGACATTCGTTCATCCGACAAATGAATCTTAATGAAATGCACACGTCTACCTAGAATTAACGCTCTCACTCCCCCATGCACAGTGTGACCAAATTTGTGTTGTGCAACTGATATTTACCAACATGTGCGCACCCTAGCCTTGAGTTTTTGTGCATTATATGGTTTTGTTTATTTTATATTTTACATATTTATTCATTTTTTTTTAATATTTAACTTCTTCATGCTGGCCGAGTGCAAACATTTACGTTCTATTAAAAAAGGACATATGTGCCGAGAGAGCGCGCCCTGTGCGCTCCCAGCACACGTTTGGTACTCACGGAAAGGTCCCGGTCTCCTTCTTTAAGCGGGACCTTTCCCAATCATGTGACCGCTGTGACGACGCGCCACGGAGGTCACATGACCCTAAACCCAACCCCGCCCATCCCGCCTTCTGAAACTCCGAAAGGGCCGGGAGGTGCCGGCGTGAAGGGGTTAACTTTATTGCTATCACAAGGAGGCTAATAAGCTCCTTTTGTGATAGCTTTGGACAGGTGACAGGTACTCCCAATGAGACATCAGGGGTCTTCTGGGAGGTGCTGGAGAGCCCTGGAACCATTGGGGAGTCTTGGCGGAGGTGGGGTCACCCTTAAGGCACATAAAAGTGAATGGGCAAGTCTACAGCCACCTAGATCACTAATATAAACCAGGCTGGTAAAAAAAAAAAGATCAGACACAGCTCTGAGCTTGTTTAACATCTTCTGACTTTGGACGTACCCGATACGTCCAAATGGCTGAATAATGTAATAAAAGGTGGTGAAAAATTGAACTATGCTTCAGCCCACATAATGGGGTTGGACCTCTGTTTGCATTTCTTTTATTATGCTCTAATAATAATAATATTTTTTTTCCTTCTCCAGATCAATGAAGATGTATGGTATGACTATCTCTGCGACTACTTCAGCATTAGCAATATAATCCTTCTCATGGATGATTTTGAACACAGTCACAATCCCACTAACATCATAATGCAGCTCATGGACGTATTAATGGAGGTAAGTTTACGAATTCGATTTGTGCTACAAATGTGGCTATATTAAATTGCTTCGTTATTGCTATTGTGATGTTAATGATCTTTTTAACATTTTTTTTTTTAAATCCACAGTTCAAGCAATTAAAAATGGATCTCCGACAATACCCATTCTTTGCAGAGATAAACTGGGATGAATTGGAAGCTGGGAACGTGCGTCCGCCATACGTCATGGAACCTGTAAGTATAGGACTAGGAAATGGGATCGTGTCTGTTGTGCTATGTTTGCTGATTGTATTCTCTATTCTGCCCCCTACTGGCGGGTATCTGGAGCTGCATTACCTTTTGGACAACATCCCTTGTGATAGCATGGACCATGACAGTTCCTCTTTATGGAGAGATCTGGGGTCTATTAGATCCCAAATCTCTCCTCTGGCCTCCCAGTGCATGCGATCAGACACAGATAACTCTGATCTGTTGCTTCACTGGCTGCTAACGGTTATCTTGATCATTTCTGCAGTGGCAGCGATGACGGAGATGTCACCCTTCCCGTCCGAGGACGTTCGTAAATGTACAGCGCACAGGAAGTGGTTCAATGGAGGACACCTTGTTGGTCAGAACTGTCTCTCTTACAATGTGAGTGATACTGAACAGAGGATAATAGAAGAGAGTAAGAAAGATAGAGATTGCTATATGCAGTGAATTGGACAGCGGGTGAGCGGTGTGGGTTCAAATGCCCCCATGAAAAATGACGCCCTAGGCAAACGCCTTGTTTGCCTCACAGCAGATACGCCCCTGTGTACAGTTATAATAATATAAATGATTATTCATAATGATGCATATGTCCAATCAGGACTGGTCCTTTTATGTGTTCACTCAGCACATAGCAAATCACAGAAGTCTCCCAATAACAATAATATTACGTATACTGTAATTAGTTGTGATCTGAAATCATTATTTCCTGTCTCTAATATATTTTTTCTCTCTGCAGAGACCAAAAATTAAACGGTCAAACACGATAAAAATGAAGACTTTCAAAAATGGCGGAAAAGACCTTGAAACATCAGAAGTCGCTGGATTCAACTTTATCAGCGACCGATGGAGAGAGATGCTGCAAGACCAGTAGGGAATGGGGATGAGCCTGGGTTCAGTCTGAACCCTGAAAGAGGGAGGAAGAAGGGAGGAGGGAGGAAGGAAGGAGGGAGGGAGGAAGGAGGAAGGAAGGAAGGAAGGAAGAAGGGAGGAAGGAAGGAAGGAGGGAGGAAGGATGTAGGAAGGAGGGAGGAAGAAGGGAGGGATGAAGAAGGAAGAAGCGAGGGAGGGATGAAGAAGGGAGAAGCGAGGGAGGGATGAAGAAGGGAGAAGCGAGGGAGGGATGAAGAAGGGAGAAGCGAGGGAGGGATGAAGAAGGGAGAAGGGAGGGAGGAAGAAGGGAGAAGGGAGGGAGGAAGAAGGGAGAAGGGAGGAAGAAGGGAGGGAT
>NW_028319852.1:0-53145 GCF_062004578.1 Staurois parvus
CATCATGTCCCTGTACAGTATTTATGCCTTTAACCATCTCCCGTCCGGCCGCTGTATATAAACGGCCGGGCGGTGGCAGTGTAGGGGTGGGTTGCCGTTCATAAACGGCGCCCGCCATTTTGGATTGTTCACGCTCCCTGGGAGTGTGCGGCACAGCGATCCGGTGCCTGCTGTGTCCAGTGGACACAGCAGAACACCGATCGTTGTACGGGACGTCTGTGCGAGGTCCCGATCATGTGATCACTGATTGACTAATCAGTGATCACATGAATAGTAGTAAGCAAGATGTCACTTCCTGACATCATTGCTTACTACGTGTGAAATCTGTGAATGATCACAGAGATCACATGGTGCAGGGCCATTCACAACAGTCTTGGACCATGTGACAAGCTGTGACCAATCACAGCTCTCACAGTATCTCTCAATGGCTGCAGGAATGCAGCCAGAGAGAAGGAGAAATGATTTCTTTTACAGCCTTTATGGGTGTAAAAGCAATCAGTGTTAAAAAAAAAAAAAAATCTTCATCACCCCCCACAAGTAGTACAGCGTCACCATGGTGACACTATACTGCTAGGGTGACAGTATGTAAAAAAAAAAAAAAAAACACAAAAAACAAATAAGAATATAAACAAAATAATAAAAATGTACAAAATGTTTTTTGAAAATTATGATTTTTGGTTATAAACTAATTTGGGTTATTTGGTTTTACTAAAAAGATAGCGGAATACATTTTGGCCAAGATTTATGATGAAAGATTATTTTTTTGCAAAATTTTATAAGAAAAACACTTTTTTTTCAAAATGTTTCATTTATATAGCAAAAAAAATAGTGTTGCATGACCGCGCAATTGTCATTCAAAGTGTGACAGCGCTGAAAGCTGAAAATTGACCTGGACAGGAAGGGGGGGGGAGTGTCCGGACTGGAAGGGGGGGAAAGTGTCCGGACTGGAAGGGGGGGGGAAAGTGTCCGGACTGGAAGGGGGGGGAAAGTGTCCGGACTGGAAGGGGGGGAAAGTGTCCGGACTGGAAGGGGGGGGAAAGTGTCCGGACTGGAAGGGGGGGGGGAAAGTGTCCGGACTGGAAGGGGGGGGGGAAAGTGTCCGGACTGGAAGGGGGGGGGGAAAGTGTCCGGACTGGAAGGGGGGGGGGGAAAGTGTCCGGACTGGAAGGGGGGGGGGAAAGTGTCCGGACTGGAAGGGGGGGGGGAAAGTGTCCGGACTGGAAGGGGGGGGGGAAAGTGTCCGGACTGGAAGGGGGGGGGGAAAGTGTCCGGACTGGAAGGGGGGGGGGAAAGTGTCCGGACTGGAAGGGGGGGGGGAAAGTGTCCGGACTGGAAGGGGGGGGGGAAAGTGTCCGGACTGGAAGGGGGGGGGGGAAAGTGTCCGGACTGGAAGGGGGGGGGGAAAGTGTCCGGACTGGAAGGGGGGGGGGAAAGTGTCCGGACTGGAAGGGGGGGGGGAAAGTGTCCGGACTGGAAGGGGGGGGGGAAAGTGTCCAGACTGGAAGGGGGGGGGGGGGAAAGTGTCCAGACTGGAAGGGGGGGGGGGGAAAGTGTCCAGACTGGAAGGGGGGGGGGGAAAGTGTCCAGACTGGAAGGGGGGGGGGGGGAAAGTGTCCAGACTGGAAGGGGGGGGGGGGGGAAAGTGTCCAGACTGGAAGGGGGGGGGGGGGAAAGTGTCCAGACTGGAAGGGGGGGGGGAAAGTGTCCAGACTGGAAGGGGGGGGGAAGTGTCCAGACTGGAAGGGGGGTGAAAGTGTCCAGACTGGAAGGGGGGGGGAAAGTGCCCGGGCAGGAAAGGGGGGGAAAGTATCCGGACAGGAAAGGGGGGGAAGTGTCCGGACAGGAGGGGGGGGAAGCATCCGGACAGGAGGGGGGGGGGGGGGGGGGAAGTGTCCAGACAGGAGGGGGGGGGGGAAAGTGTCCAGACAGGAGGGGGGGGGGGAAAGTGTCCAGACAGGAGGGGGGGGGGAAAGTGTCCAGACAGGAGGGGGGGGGGGGGGGGAAAGTGTCCGGACAGGAAGGGGGGGGAAAGTGTCCGGACTGGAAGGGGGGGGGGGGAAAGTGTCCGGACTGGAAGGGGGGGGAAAGTGTCCGGACTGGAAGGGGGGGGAAAGTGTCCGGACTGGAAGGGGGGGGAAAGTGCACTTTATAAAGAGTTTTGAACGGATAAAATACTTTTTTTTAACTTTTTTCTAACCTCCGGAACGGATTAATTGGTTTTCAATGCATTCCTATGGGAAACCGCATTTCGGTTTATGAATTTTTCACAATACAAAAAGTCCTGCAGAACGCATTAAGTTGGTAGACCGAGGTACGCCGCACATTCAACATGGAGGTGATTAGTTGTTATCTATAGCAGTGCAGAAGATCAGAATATTGTGTCACCCAGCCTGACTGCTCTCCGTGTGCCGAATACAATGTATACATCCAAAGGGAAGGGAGCTGTTCCAGCATTGTGCATATCCTGCACTGGCTGAAGAGCGCCCCCCTCTGTTCGCTCTCAACGAGTCGAAAACAAATGCCCTCCCCTGACGTCACCCATAAAACCTTATTGGACCAGTACGGCCGCACACGGCGGCGGATTTACTAAATGATTTGCACACAATCCTATGCGAGGATACACTTCCATGATCCAATCGTGGGAAAAGGAAATCCATCTGTACTTGTTCTCTCTGCACGTGAGTGGAATCATTTTAGTAAATAAGTCTTCCCCTGCAGACCGCCGCCACTGGAATGCGGTTCACCCGGAGTGGACGTCCTTGTCTTGTCGGGTTAAATAAAGTTGTGTGAATTGTGTGACTCCGTTTTCAGTGAAATATAATGTTATGATCTATATGTGAACTATTTTAAATGGGCAGCACAGTGGCTAAGTGGTTAGCACTTCCACCTGGGGCGTATCCACCGCGAGGCCAACAAGGCGGTTGCCTAGGGCAGCAATTTTTAGGGGAGCAGCACCGCCCTCCCCCCGAAGAAGGGACCCTTTGAGCAGCGGCGGACAGCAGGAAGATCAATGTGGGGGAGGGCAGTTGCAGAGCGACGATCGTGCAGCTGACAAGCCAGGACCAGGGGACAGCCTGGAGCAGGGAGAGAAGTGATGAAAGAGCCCGGAAGAGGTGAGCTGTGTTGTCTTCTGTGAGCTCTCCCTCCTGTCATCCATCCAGCAGATTACACTGACACTGATCACTGACAGATCGTATGGGACTGCACACACCTCCCCCCCTTCCTGCTGCACGGAGATCAGCAGTCCTTGGAGAGTGTGGGTGTGTGTGGTCCCATAGGATCTGAGGGAGAGGGGGCGGGAGGGAAGAGAGAGAGGGGAGAAAGAGGGAGGGAGGAAAGAGGAAAGGGGGGGGGGAAGAGGGGAGGGAGGAGGGGGAGAAAGAGAGGTGGGGGGAGAAAGAGAGAGGGGGAGAGAAAGAAAGAGAGGGGGAGGGAAAGAGGGGAGGGGGAGGGAAAGGGGGGGGGAGAAAAAGAGGGGGGGAAGAAAAAGAGGGGGGAAGAGGGAGGGGTCGGGAGAAGAGGGGGAGGGGAGAAAAAGAGGGGGGGAAGAGGGAGGGGGGGGAGAAGAGGGGGAGGGGAGAAAAAGAGGGGGTGAAGAGGGAGGGGGGGGAGCGAGGGAGGGGGGAGAAAGAGGGGGGGAGCGAGGGAGGGGGGAGCAAGAGAGGGGGGGGAGCGAGAGAGAGAGGGGGGGAAGCGAGAGAGAGAGGGGGGGGGGGAAGCGATAGAGAAGGGGAGAAAGTGAGAGGGGGGGAGAGAACAGAAAGAAAGGGGGAGAGAATCATATATACATACACACACTTATTGAACTCTCTCGCTCTCTCATTGGGGAGGGGGGTGCAAAATCTAAATACACTACTTCCACCTGCCAGTACTCAGGTCATTGGTTCGAATCCGAACCACAGCACCACCTGCCTGGATTTGTATGTTCTCCCTGTGCCTGCGTGGGTTTCCTCCCACACTCTAAAGACATGCTGGGAGGTGAATTGGATCCTGTCTGAATTGGCCCTAGTATGTGTATGTATGAATGTGAGTTAGGGACCTTAGATTGTAGGCTCCTCGGGGGCGGGGACTGATGTGAATGTACAATATGTATGTAAAGCGCGGCGTAAATTGACGGCGATATATAAGTACCTGAAATAAAAATTTAAAAAAATTGTAAAACCCCAATTCCAAAAAAGTTGGGATGCGATGTAAAATCTACCTAAATACAGAATGCAATGATCTGCAAATCTCATAAACCCAAATTTTATTCACAGCAAAAAACTATCAAATGTTGATCCCCTTGCAGCCCGCCCCGTGTATATATAGTGGGGCGTGGCGGCTGCACTGCGCTGGATCACCTACAGGTACGTGATCCTGAATTTCCGGGTAGAGGATGTGCACCCGCCACCCCATCTGTGCTGTCATTCAGCACAGCACACGCGGATTAGCAGGTCCCAGCCAATGATTGATGCCTGAGACCTGCTGATCGTCTTAGCGAATCACAGTACAGAGCCCTGTGTTTACTAACAGCACAGAGCTCTATACCCACGTGAAGATCTGACATTTTCTGGCACGTTTTGTTTACAAGTTTAAATCAGTATTTTTTGCTAGAAAATTACTTATAACCCCCAAACATTTTTTTGGCAAAGACCCTATTTATTGCAATTGTTTATGCCGCATGGTATTTGTGTAAATTTTTTTTTTTAACCACTTGCCTACAGGGCACTTATAGCCCCTTATTTACCAGGCCAATTTTCAGCTTTCAGCGCTGCCGCACTTTGATTGACAATTGCACGGTCATGCAACATTGTACCCATATGAAATTTTGATCATTTTTTTCTCACAAATAGAGCTTTCTTTTGGTGGTATTTATTCGCCACTGGGCACTTTACTTTTTGCGCTATAAATTAAAAAAAGTGCAAAAAATTTGAAAAAAAAAAAAAAAAAGTTTCTTTGTTTCTATTATAAAATTTTTCAAACAGGTAATTTTTCTCCTTCACTGATGTGCGTTGATGAGGCAGCACTGATGGGCACTGATAGGCGGCACTGATGGGCACCGATAGGCAGTACTAATGAGGTGGCACGGATAGGCGGCACTGATAGGCGGCACTAATGAGGTGTCACGGATAGGCGGCACTAATATGCAGCACTGATAGGCGGCACTGATAGGTGACACTGATGATGGGTACTGATAGACGGCACTGACTGGCATCACTGCTGGGCACTGACTGGCACAACCGCTGGGCACTGACTGGTGGCACTGACTGGCAGCACTGCTGGGCTGCACTGGTGGGTGGCACTGGTGGGCAGCACTGGTGGGTGGGCACAGGTGGGTGGCACTGCTGGGCACAGGTGGGTGGCACTGCTGGGCACAGGTGGGTGGGCACAGGTAGGTGGCACTTCTGGGCACAGGTGTGTGACACTGCAGAGTGGCACAGGTGGGTGCACTGCTGGGCACAGGTGGGTGCACTGCTGGGCACAGGTGGGTGATCTGCTGGGCACAGGTGGGCGGAGCTAGTGGGCGCACTGCTGGGCACAGGTGGGCGGAACTTGTGGGTGGCACTGCTGGGCACCGATCATCAGTGCCCTGATGATCGGTGCCGATCCCCGCTCTGACAACTGCCGGTTCTCAGCAGTACTTTCCTCACGATCTGACAGCGTGAGGAAAGTGCAGCCGAGAACCGGCAATTGCATTTCCCTGTGATCAGCGTGTCATTGGACACCGCTGATCAGGTGGTAAAAGGCCGGTATGATTGGCCTTTTACCACATCTCGTGATCAGCTGTGTCCGTAGGACACAGCGATCACGGAGATCGCCGGGTGCGCGCCCCCTGGGGCGCGATGGAGAGCGCATTCTGGGGGGACGTCATATGACGTCCACCCAGAACTGGCCGGCCGCAGTGCAGCCGTCATTCGGCTATCTGCGGTCGGCAACAAGTTAATACAGTGTATTAAAAAAAAAAAAAAACCACAATATATACCGCAATTTGTTTGTAAAAAGTGAAAGATAACGTTACATCGAGTAAATAGATATCGAACATGTCACGCTTTAAAATTGCGTACGCTCGTGCAATGGTGACAAACTACGGTAATTAAAAATCTCCATAGGCAACACTTTAAATATATTTCCAGGTGACCAGTGTAGACTTACACGGGAGGTCTGGTGCTGGAATGATTGCTCTCGCTCTGACGTTCGTGACGATATCTCACGTGTGGTGCGATCACCGTTTACGTCTGCGTACACTTCTGCGCGCAAGCATGGTGGGATGGGGGCGTGTTAAAAAATTTTCTGTTATGTTTACACTTTTTTTTATCAAATATTCCTATTACAAGGAATGTAAACATCCCTTGTAATAGAAATAAGGCTTGACAGGTCCTTTTTACGAAGAGATCTGGGGGGTCAAAAAGACCCCAAATCTCTCCTTTGCCTTTAGAAGGTAAACCAAAATACATTTTGGCCAAAATTTATGAAGAAATTTGATTTTAAAGAAAAAATACGGTCTTTTCAAAATTTTGTTTCAAAAAAGTATTTTTCTCATTGACATAATAAAAAATAAAAACCCAGCAGTGATCAAATACAAGTGAAAGAAAGTTCTATTTTTTATCTTTTGCTGCAAAAAAAAAAGAAAAAAAATGTTTACAATTGCACCGGACCAGAAGTGACGTCATGACGTCGCTCCGGTCCTCCAATGTCATAGAGGTGAACAGAGACCATAGAGTCGTTGCCCCTGGGAGCATCCGGCCGCATCTTCGGATCATTTCTCAGGTTCGCCACTTGTTAGGCACACAGTTAACCCTTTGAGTGGCCCTAGATGTCAACCCCTTCCTGCCCAGTGTCATTGGTACAGTGACAGTGTATAGCATCAGCACTGATCACTGGTGTCACTGGAGAGGTCAGGGTCACTTAGTTCCCCCCCCCCCAGTGTCATTGGTACAGTGACAGTGTATAGCATCAGCACTGATCACTGTATTGGTGTCACTGGAGACGTCAGGGTCACTTAGTTACCGCCCCCCCCAGTGTCAGTTAGTGTCAGATTGCCTGCTATAAGTTGCTGATCACTGTCATTACTAAAAAAAAATAAAATAAAAAATGTAAATTCCAGTATATATCTCACAGTTCGTAGACACCATACCTTTCACATGAACCAATCAATATACATGTATTGGGATTTTTGTTTTGTACCAAAGACACGGAGAAGAATACATTTTGGCCAAAATTTATAAAGAAATTTGATTTTAATATAAAAAATACCGTCTTTCTTTTCAAAATTTTGTTTCAAAAAAGTTTTTTTTCCGATGACATAAAAAAAAAAACAGCGGTGATCAAATACCAGTGAAAGAAAGTTCTATTTGTGGAAAAAAAAATATAAATGTTTAAGTACAGTGTTGCATGACTGCGCAATTGCCAGTTAGAGTAGTGCAGTGCTGAATAGCAACAAATGCCTTGGTCATGAAGGGGGTAAAACCTTTTGGAGCTTAAGTGGTTAAACTGAGAAAATGGACTATTTAAGATAAACCAGAAGGTCATTTTGAGATTGATGGCAGCAACAGGTCTCAAAAAAGTTGGGCTGGGGCAACAAAAACTGGCAAAGTAGGTGGGGCTAACAAGGAAGAGCTGGTAAAACAATGAGTACAGGCGGGGAGTGGCAGCATAGTGTACAGACCAATGAGTACAGGCGGGGAGGGACAGCATAGTGTACAGACCAATGAGCACAGGTGTGGAGGGGCAGCATAGTGTACAGACTAATGAGTACAGGTGGGGAGGGGCAGCTTTTTTTTTTTTTTATCCCCTTGCCTACCGGGCACTGTCACCCCCTTCCTGCTGAGGCCAAGTTTCAGCTTTCAGCTCTGTCGCACTTTGAATGACAATTGTGCGGTCATGCAACACTGTACCCATATGACATTTTTATAATTTTTTTCACACAAACAGAGCTTTTTGGTGGTATTTAATCACTTTTGCAGGTGAGGGGGGGGGGAAGGTTGCACTATAAACGAAAAATCATAGGCAGAACTGATGGGCATTGATAGACAGAACTGATGGGCATTGATAGACAGAACTGATGGGCATTGATAGGCAGAACTGATGGGCACTGACAGGCAGAACTGATGGGCACTGACAGGCAGAACTGATGGGCATTGATAGGCAGAACTGATGGGCATTGATAGGCAGAACTGATGGGCATTGATGAGTAGGCACTGATGATGCTGTACTATACATTGATGAGGCACTGATAGGTGGCACTGATAGGTAGCACTGACGGGCAGCACTGCTGAGAACTGACGGGCAGCACTGCTGAGAACTGACGGGCAGCACTGTTGGGAACGGACGGGCAGCATTGATCAGTACCCCGATCATCAGTGCAGATGTCTGCTTCGACAGTTGCTGGTTCCCGGCAGTGCTCTCATGCTGTGACAGGGTGAGGAAAGTTCTGCTGATAACCGGCAACTATATTTACATGGTGGTCAGCTGTGATTGGCCTTTTACCATGTCATGTGATCAGTGATCACAGACAGCGCCGGGTGCGTGTCGCTAGGGGGCGTGTCCTGGGAGGACATCATATGACGCCCTCCCAGGACCGCACTGTAGACGTCATTGGGGTAGAGCGCGGTAGGAAAATGGTTACATTTCAGGATAACTTACAGTTTTGTCTGAACTCCGAAGAAAAGTCTCCAGTTGCTGCAGCGGCCGCAGCTGTACGGATTGTAGAACGCCTGCAGTGAGGAAACAAGGACATGTCAGTACTGATGGACATCAAATGAGGGCAATGATTGGCCGGTCCCAAGTCAGGTCACAGAGGGTCCAGGGGTCAGTCATACAGGAGACCGCTAACAGCAGCAATATATGGGGGGCGCCGCAGGGACGCCCATAGGTGGCTCTGTGCTGGTGGGGAGGATCTTTATAGCCAATAATCCGGCAGAGTTCCACTTTAATCTGATATGAATGGCGGATTACATAAGATTTTGGGAGGCTCCCTGCCGGCTCTCCCTACCGCCCCCTACCTGTATTGCAGTGTCAGTGGGAGCTGGAAATAGACGGCCATCATGGATGTGGTCAGCTTACCCTCCCCATGGTCAGCAGCCTCTTCTTCTCCTTCTTGTTGATGTGCCGCTCTATGCTGGTCTCCCCTCGGGTGATGAGCATCGCGTGCCACAGCGTGAGAGCGCCGAGCGCCAGAGCCACAGAACTGCAGAAACAAGAACCATTTCATCACTATGGGTGGACGGCCACCTACCAACCAGTCCTGGGCACCTACCCGCCAGTCCTGGGCACCTACCCGCCAGTCCTGGGCACCTACCCGCCAGTCTGCCAGTCCTGGGCACCTACCCGCCAGTCCTGAGCACCTACCCGCCAGTCCTGGCCATCTACCCGCCAGTCCTGGTCACCTACCCGCCAGTCCCGGTCACCTTCACTTCACACTTCCTGAGAATACTCAACATTTACGCAAAAGGAAACCTTATACATACTGTACATTCCCATCAGTCCCTGCCCTATAGGCTGTATGGGGGACCCTGTCAGGCAGGCTGTATGGGGGACCCTGTCAGGCAGGATGTATGGGGGACCCTGTCAGGCAGGATGTATGGGGGACCCTGTCAGGCAGGATGTATGGGGGACCCTGTCAGGCAGGATGTATGGGGAACCCTGTCAGGCAGGTTGTATGGGGGACCCTGTCAGGCAGGTTGTATGGGGACCAATGTCAGGCAGGTTGTTTGGAGGACCCTGTCAGGCAGGTTCTATGAGGGACCCTGCCAGGCAGGCTGTATAGGGGATCATGCCATGTAAGCATTATGGGGGACCCTGCAAGGTAGGCTGTATGGGGGACCCTGACAGGTAGGCTGTATGGGGGACCCTGACAGGTAGGCTGTATGGGGGACCCTGACAGGTAGGCTGTATGGGGGACCCTGACAGGTAGGCTGTATGGGGGACCCTGACAGGTAGGCTGTATGGGGGACCCTGACAGGTAGGCTGTATGGGGGACCCTGACAGGTTGGCTGTATGGGGGACCCTGTCAGGTAGGCTGTATGGGGGACCCTGCCAGGTTGGCTGTATGGGAGACCCTGCCAGGTTGGCTGTATGGGAGACCCTGCCAGGTTGGCTGTATGGGGGACCCTGCCAGGTAGACTGTATGGGGGACCCTGCCAGGTAGACTGTATGGGGAACCCTGCCAGGTAGACTGTATGGGGAACCCTGCCAGGTAGACTGTATGGGGAACCCTGCCAGATAGACTGTATGGGGAACCCTGCCAGATAGACTGTATGGGGGACCCTGCAAGGTAGACTGTATGGGGAACCCTGCCAGGTAGACTGTATGGGGAACCCTGCCAGATAGACTGTATGGGGAACCCATGAACTGTAATGGCAGCTCTGCCCTTTGCCTTTAATTTTACTTTAAATAAAACATTACATAGACTGCAGTTCCTCAGCTGTTTTTATTTTCTCGTTTCCCTCCAATGTGGGTTAATATTGCGGCGAGATTTATTCCTTTTTTTATGACACGAGCTGCCACCGAATTGTAAGATCGGTTAATTGGTACACTGGATAGTGAAAGCAATATAAAAAAGGTGCGGCCAGTTCCAATGTACAAAGTTGTGTGAACTTACCTGCAGAGTACCCAGAGGTAGATGATACACTTGTGAAACATTCTCTCCCTGAAGGTGAAGGTAGGTGGGGGGGTCTGACTGTAGAAGGTCTAAGAGCAAAGAAGATATATAGACGGTTATAGATCCACATCCAGCTCTTGGGTTCCCACACAGACAGAAGCTTTCCTTTGAATGATGGATGCAGACCGAGTATTATTATTATTATACAGTATTTATATAGCGCCAAAGGGTATGCTCAGCGCTGTACATTATAGTGGGGGACAGAACATGAGACAAGACAGTAACAATACAATACACGAGGAGTTCGAGGGCCCTGCTCCTTGGAGCTTACAATCTAGGAGGGAGGGGGTAGTGGTACAGGAGGAAGTGGCTGTGGGGGATGGAGTGGTGGGAGGAGTGGAGGAGGTTAGTTGTTAGGTGAGGTCGGGTGTTAGGTGAGGGTGGGGTAGGCTTCCCTGAAGAGGAGGGTTTTCAGGGTGCGTCTGAAGGTGAGGAGGGTAGGTGACAGTCTGATGGATTGGGGTAGGGAGTTCCAGAGGATGGGGGAAGTCCTAGAGAAGTCCTGCAATTGGGCAGGGGAGGAGGAGACCAGGGAGCTAGAGAGTAGGAGGTCCTGTGAGGAGCGGAGGGCACGGGTAGGGTAGTATTTGGGTATCAGGTCGGTTATGTAGTTTCGGGCGGCGTTGTGAATGGCTTTGTAGGTCAGAGTTAGCAGTTTGAATTTGATGCGTTGGGCAATCGGGAGCCAATGAAGGGATTGGCAGAGGGGGGTGGAGCGGTTGGTGAGGTGGATGAGTCTGGCTGCTGAGATCAGGATAGTCTGGAGTGGGGATAGCGTTTGTTTGGGTAGGCCAGTGAGGAGGGAGTTGCAGTAGTCCAGGTGTGAGATGATGAGGGAGTGTACGAGTTGTTTGGTGGTGCCTGGGGTGAGGAACGTGCGTATCTTGGAGATGTTGCGGAGGTGGAGCCGGCAAGATCTAGATAGGAGTTGGATGTGGGGTAGGAAGGACAGGTGGGAGTCCAGGGTGACACCCAGGACTTTGGCGTGTGGGGTGGGAGAGATGGTGGCGTTGTTAGTAGTGATGGAGAGCATGGGGCGGGGGGGGGCTCGGGGTGGGGGGGGAAGACCAGGAGCTCGGTTTTGGATAGGTTAAGTTTGAGGAAATGGAGCGACATCCAGTCTGATATGTCGTTTAGGAGGTGGGCGATGTGGGCGGAGACTGAGGGGGTGGGGTGGGGGGTGGAGAGGTAAATTTGGGTGTCGTCGGCATAGAGGTGGTAATTGAAGCCGTGGGAGTGAATACGTTTGCCAAGGGAGGAGGTGTAGATGAAGAAGAGGAGGGGTCTGAGGACAGAGCCTTGGGGGACCCCGACAGAGATGGTGGGGGAGGTACTCGCTGATACCGATTACCGAAACCTATTTTTAGAGTCATGTGACCGGACAAGCTTTGAAATCGCACTGCAAACTGGCCGGGACAAGGTCGGTTTTAATATCTGAGCATTTGCAGGAGGACAAGTACTTGAGCAAATGCTTCGTTACGGCACTGGTATCGGTACAACCCTACTGACAACACCAACCCGAGTGTTACGGAATATCGCCACATACACAATACTTGATGTTTCTTCTCCTGCCAGGGATACAAAGGGAGTCTTCCATATGAAAGTCAATCAAGACTCAATTATAAAAGTCAGTCATGACAACCCAGAGATTTACTTTTTGTCTTCTACTAGATGTCCAACATCATTCAACCCTGATCCTCTGAGCCCAGGTCATCCCGGACCAGCCCCCAGGTCATCCCGGACCAGCCCCCAGGTCATCCCGGACCAGCCCCCAGGTCATCCCGGACAAGCCCCCAGCCTGTGACTGGACAGTGAGAGAAGCGTCAAACTGATGAGTTCACCACTCTTCTCTCCTCCTACCATGAGCACCAGGAAAACTGATGGGAAATGTATGCTGCTTACCATGCATTGGGGTGTGCTGTGATAAAGGTGCTTTGGGAAGGTGGATTGGGGTGCCATTAAGACACAGTCTACTGGAGAAATGTTTTGCCTTAAACTGATTTGAGAAGAACCGAGTGATTCATCCTTCCAAATGCTACCTGAAAATGATCCGTTTTAGCTGGGCTTGGCCCTTTAGTGTATGTGAACAAAGATCAATTACAGGAATATTCCTGCCGCAATGGGCCCAGTGTATGAAAGAGGACATGTATCTGATGCTTGTGGTGGCCAAATAATAATTTTCCAGAAACATTCATTCACGGCCACCATATTATCCGACAATTAAAGTGAAACAGTCATTAAACAAAACACTTGTAGAAGAAGACTGGGCATGCTAAGCTTCCTCACAGAATCGCCAGAACGTCATTCATTCACGAGAAACAGTCATGAGAAGTCTACAGGGAACGCTCACACTGGTCCTTCCTACTGACCCCCAGCAAAACTGTTCTTGTTGCCAAAATCAGCTTGTCAGCTTCTTCCTATCATTCTCCGGGTGCACCATGGCTGAATGGAGGATGTAATCTGAACATTGGCCATGGGCAACAAACATCTGCTTTAGATCTTTTGATAAATAAGCCCCAGTCCCTGCAGTTTGCATGTATAACTTCATCTTGGTTCCAGTGTCCGGGTACCACTAATCCATGTTATTTAGCCTTTCATGAAAGTCCGCAAATGTATTGGAATAGCTTTTAACTTGCACATCTTTGGAGCTGTCAGTGGCTTTTGTTCAGGTTTTGTATTCCCACACAAGTCTATGGGAATACAAACTCTACTTGAAGGAGGTCAAAGTCTAGTCAGGACGAGGTCAAAGTCTGGTCAGGAGGAGGAGGTCAAAGTGGAGGAGGAGGTCAAAGTCGGGTCAGGAGGACGAGGTCAAAGTCGGGTCAGGAGGACGAGGTCAAAGTCGGGTCAGGAGGACGAGGTCAAAGTTGGGGCAGGGGGACATGGTCAAAGTCTGGTCAGGAGGACATGGTCAAAGTCTGGTGAGAAGGAGGAGGTCAAAGTCTGGTGAGAAGGAGGAGGTCAAAGTCTGGTGAGAAGGAGGAGGTCAAAGTCTGGTCAGGAGGAGGAGGTCAAAGTCTGGTCAGGAGGAGGAGGTCAAAGTCTGGTCAGGAGGAGGAGGTCAAAGTCTGGTCAGGAGGAGGAGGTCAAAGTCTGGTCAGGAGGAGGAGGTCAAAGTCAAGTCAGGTGAAGGTCAAAGTCAGGTTAGGTGGAGGTCAAGTTCATGTCAAAAGGTGGTTAGCTACAGGTCAGATGCATCTGTCAATGTATTTTGTAGGATCTCAGAAGAATCTCACACTCATGCCATGGACAGAAATCCAATGCCTATCAACACAGACCCAGTTACTGTGTATCTGGGAAGTGAACTAGGAAGTCTGAGAAATAACCTATACAGTGCCTTGAAAAAGTCTTCCTCCCCCTTGAAATTTTCACCATTTTGTCATGTTATAAACAAAACCGTCAATGTATTTATCGGGATTGGATGTGATGGACCGACACAAACCGGCACATAATTGTGACGTGGAAGGAAAATGAGAAATGGTTTCCAACATTTGTGACCAATAAATCTGTGAAAAGTGTGTCTACATTTGTATTCGGCCCCCCGGAGTTAATACTTTGTAGGACCCCCTTTGGCTGCAATTCCAGCTGCAAGTCTTTTTGGGGATGTCTCTTTGCACATCTAGAGAGGGACATTTCTGCCCGTTCTTCTTTGCAGAATCGCTCAAGCTGTCAGATTGGATGGAGAGCGTCTGGGAACAGCAATGTTTAGGTCTGGCCACAGATTCTCCATTGGATTTGGGTCTGGACTGTGACTGGGCCATTCTAACACATGAAGATGCTTTGATCTAAACCATTCCATTGTAGCTCTGGCTGGATGTTTCGGGTCGTTGTCCTTCTGGAAGGGGAACCTCCGCCTCGGTCTCAAATCTTCTACAGACTCTAACAGGTTTTCTTCTAAGATTGCCCTGTATTTGGCTCCATCCATCTTCCCATCAACTCTGACCAGCTTTTCTGTCCCTGCTGAAGAAAAGCATCCCCACCACATGATGCTGCCACCACCATGCTTCACGGTGGGGATGGTGTGTTCAGGGTGATGAGCAATGTTAGTTTTCCACCACACATAGCGTTTTGCTTTTAGGCTAAAAAAGTTAAATGTTGGTCTCCTCTGACCAGAGCCCCTTCTTCCACATTTGCTGTGTCCCCCACATGACTTCTCACAAACTGCAAACAGGACTTCTTCTGGCTTTCCTCCAACAATGACTTTCTTCTTGCCACCCTTCCATAGAGGCCAGATTTGTGGAGTGATGACTAATAGTTGTCCTGTGGACAGATTCTCCCCCCTGAGCTGTGGATCTCTGCAGCTCCTCCAGAGATCCCATGAGCCTCTTGGCTGCTTCTCTGATGAATGCTCTCCTTGCCCGGCCGGTCAGTTTAGCTGGACGGCCATGTCTTGGTAGGTTTGCAGTTGTGCCGTACTCTTTCCATTTTTGGAAGATGGATTGAACAGTGCTCCGTGAGAGGTTCAAAGCTGGAGATATTTTTTTTTATAACCTAACCCTGCTTTAAAATTCTCCACAACTTTATCCCTGACCTGTCTGGTGTGTTCCTCGGCCTTCACGATGCTGTTTGTTCACTAATGTTCTCTAACAACCTCTGAGGAATTCACAGAACAGCTGGATTTACACTGAGATCACATGACACACAGTTGGACACTATTTAGGTGACTTCTGAAGGCAATTGGTTCCACTAGATTTTAGTTAGGGGTATCAGGGTAACGGGGGCTGAATACAAATGCACACCACAGTTCTCACATATTTGTAAAAAATGTTGAAAACCATTTATGACCTTCCACTTCACAATTATGTGCCACTTTGTGTTGGTCTATCACATCCAATCCCAATAAAATACATTGGCGGTTCTGGTTGTCACACAACATGGGGAACATTTCAAAGGGGGAGGAAGACTTTTTCAAGGCATTACATATCACCATGGTAGACCATATGGAAGGCTACACAGGTTTGGAACATGAAGGACCGGATAAAAGCGAATGCGGGTTAGTGACACGAGACAACCATCCACCAACACAAGGAGGAAGCAGGAAGAGACGACAGGGGACATGCTGGAAGCAATGTTTAGGACAGCCCGTGCACAGAAGGAACCCTCCAACATTGGTGAAGGGCAATAACCAGACAACACAGCCCACCTCATTGCCTGCAAACGTCAGCCTCTCCTTCTCCTGGTGCTTGAATTTCTGATAAGAGGGAAATATGACCAAAGTTACCTTCCCGTCCAGCTAAACAGGACCCTAAACCCCCCCCCCCCAATATGCAGAGATGAAGTATGGGGTAACTATTGGGGTGTAGTAGTTTCTACAGAACATCTCACAAACCTACCCCAGGCAATATACTGAACGTAGGACAAGAATGCTGAAGGACTAGGCTGTACATCGGTGGGAGGTAAGACAATTCAGCTTTGTAAAGCAAGTGAACTCCGCCATGATGAATCCGCCATATCCCCACCCCGCTAAAAGGTCCTCAACAATGAGGAAAGGAAAGCCAATCATCATCTGGCTGCATACAGTGGAGGGTGCTGAGCTCACCAAAGGGCGGCACAAACACTGCAAAGAATTACCATCACACATCTAATGGGCTGTTTATTATAGATGGTGACTGGTCTATATAGTAAAGCCAAGCGCACAGTCCAACCCTGACATCACTTCTCCTGGAATAAAGAGAGCCTGTCATAAGGGCGATACAGAAGCTGCTATTTCTGATTTGTGTTTAATGGTGTAAACCAGGGGTGTCCAGCCGGATTAATGGTGTAAACCAGGGGTGTCCAGCCGGATTAATGGTGTAAACCAGGGGTGTCCAGCCGGTTTAATGGTGTAAACCAGGGGTGTCCAGCCGGATTAATGGTGTAAACCAGGGGTGTCCAGCCGGATTAATGGTGTAAACCCGGGGTGTCCAACCGGTTTAATGGTGTAAACCAGGGGTGTCCAGGTGGTTTAATGGTGTAAACCAGAGGTGTCCAGCCAGTTTAATGGTGTAAACTAGGAGTGTCCAGCCGGTTTAATGGTGTAAACTAGGAGTGTCCAGCCGGTTTAATGGTGTAAACTAGGAGTGTCCAGCCGGTTTAATGGTGTAAACTAGGAGTGTCCAGTCGGTTTAATGGTGTAAACCAGGGGTGTCCAGCCGGTTTAATGGTGTAAACCAGGGGTGTCCAGCCGGTTTAATGGTGTAAAGCAGGGGTGTCCAACCTTTTGACTCTACCGGGCCACATTGGAAGAAGAGGAATGGTCTTGGGCCACACCATAAAAAAACCCACCAACAATTAGGGCCCCATTCACACATCATGATCTTGAATCATGGGCGGAATCGTGGCGTTTTTGCCCGCGATTCAAAAAAAAAAAAATCGCACTGCAACCTTGGTAAAACACACCACGTGTGCTTGGGTGCCATTCATTCTTACCAGCACCTCAAACGTGGTGCAATTTTGCTGCGACTGTTGCACAACATAAGTAGAAGTAGTTGCCCACACGAAGCTCCTGCTCCTTTTTGGGCGACAAGCTCTGCATTGGTGCATTTTGCCACGATTGCCATGAGATTTGGAATCACGGGTGGAATTGCAGTGATTCAAAATCGCAAAGTGTGAATGGGGCCCATGGATAGCTGAACAGGAGAAGTTGGGTGGATGATTAGATTTCAGCTATGTGTACATAGGAGGGACGGGAGACGGCCAGGCAGTGTCAGGGATGGCGGTTGAGGGTTTGGGGGCTACCACCCCACCCCCCCAGATCTGGTCATGCGGCACTTACTTGGCTGGTGCTAGAAAGTGGGAGTCCCTGTGTGTACTGCCGGTACTACTGAAGACACAGCATCCCTCCAGGCGTTCCTGTGCTGGCCGGAGCCATGGGGGATCAGCTCACCGGCTGCGGTTGGATGGCACAGTGCAGGCCCGCTGTCGGCAGCCTGTCAAACTCCTTGGCTAGGTTCACACATTTGCGTGTTGCAATTGATGTGTTTTCTGGTGCGTTTTGCATTTTTGAGCATGTGATTTTGACACTTTTTTATGCATTTTGCTTTTTCTTCTTTTTAATTTGCCCAATAGAAAATTATTGACTTCATGCCACTTTGATGCGTCCCTCCAATTGGGAACTGCCACAAGTTTACAGTTTTGCGTTGGGCCGCAGGCTGGACTCCCCTGGTGTAAACTGGAACCCCATCGCAGAATACACCATTCAGTCCTCACATCTGTATATCTCCTTTGTGTCATTATTACATTTCTGCTGGGGGCGGATTATTCTGCAATTACTTGTCATTACACAACAAAGAAAAAATATATCACCGAAGGACAAACAAGGCTTTCCTTTCCTGTTATCGTCATGGAAATAGGATTTTATTGATACACTTTTTCTACTTTGTATCCCGTCTGATCGATGTTTATAAACAATGTTACTTTGTATCTCTCCATCTCCCGTCTGATCGATGTTTATAAACAATGTTACTTTGTATCTCTCCATCTCCCGTCTGATCGATGTTTATAAACAATGTTACTTTGTATCTCTCCATCTCCCGTCTGATAGATGTTTTTTAAACAATGTTACTTTGTATCTCTCTATCTCCCGTCTGATCGATGTTTATAAACAATGTTACTTTGTATCTCTCTCACTTCCGTCTGATCGATGTTTATAAACAATGTTACTTTGTATCTCTCTCACTTCCGTCTGATCGATGTTTATAAACAATGTTACTTTGTATCTCTCTATCTCCCGTCTGATCGATGTTTATAAACAATGTTACTTTGTATATCTCCATCTCCCATCTGATGGATGTTTATAAACAATGTTACTTTGTATCTCTCTATCCCCCGTCTGATCGATGTTTATAAACAATGTTACTTTGTATCTCTCTATCTCCCGTCTGATCAATGTTTATAAACAATGTTACTTTGTATCTCTCCATCTCCCGTCTGATCGATGTTTATAAACAATGTTACTTTGTATCTCTCTATCTCCCGTCTGATCGATGTTTATAAACAATGTTACTTTGTATCTCTCTATCTCCCGTCTGATCGATGTTTATAAACAATGTTACTTTGTATCTCTCTATCTCCCGTCTGATCGATGTTTATAAACAATGTTACTTTGTATCTCTCTATCTCCCGTCTGATCGATGTTTATAAACAATGTTACTTTGTATCTCTCTATCCCCCATCTGATCGATGTTTATAAACAATGTTACTTTGTATCTCTACCTCCCGTCTGAACAATGTTTGGGCTTTCAGCAGCAGGACAGAGGCTGGACACCCCACACACATCTTGTGTTCTTTGATGACATTGTTTTGCCGTGTGAACAGAGTGCCTTCAAGTGGTCAATGAGACTGTAAGCGGGAAAAAATCTAGAAGTCGCCAGTCCCAACTTATACCTACAAACTTGTTTCGGGTGAATCATTTATTTTCATAGCTTGGTCGCAGATTAATGTTAAAGCCCCACTCCGGGCTAAGACCATTTTTTCACTAGCCTCCCTCCCTCCTCTGACCTGTGGTATTAACCACTTGTTTCCTTCTTACCTTGTGAAGGTAATACTCACCTAGGTCCCCCTTCCAGGTCCCTTGCAACTTCCAGTTCCAGGTGGGGGCCTGCTGATCCAGTGCTGTGATGTCCCCCCTGAGATCGCCAGTGCCCTGTGATGACGTGTTCCTCTTCTTGGTCCAGATAGGACCCTGGTGCTGGACATTCAATGTGTCCGTGTCCTGCAGGCACTGACATGGACACAACTAAAAAGGTTGAGGGGCAGGCTTGGGGCTGCAGCGTCACATGACCGCTGCTTAGGGTAAGTTATATAAGGATTTTATTTTATAGCAAACACGGGGGGACAAAACTGATCCCAGAGTGGGGCTTTAATTCCTCTTCCAAATGGCTATGGCCTTTGCATAGAACTGTGAACTCAGATCCAGGGACATAACAAGCCAGTTGATGATGCCACATACTGGCATCCAGTGGCGCAGGGTGGGTTTTCAGCACCCGGGGTAAGGCAAGTAATTTGTGCCCCCTAACCTGTGGACTTTTAGAACTTCCTCCAGAGTGCCCCCTTTGTACTACTAAAGGGACACTTTGGAGGATCTAAGGGCACTTAGTACCTCCACAGTGCCCCCTTTAATCCACCAGAGTGCCCCCTTACATCTTCCACAGTGCCCCTTACATCCTCTAGAGTGTTGCCTTAGTAGTACTAAAGGGACATTTTGGAGGATGACACGGGACACTCTGGAGGATCTAAGGGTACTTAGTACCTCCAGAGTGCCCCCTTAAATCCACCAGAGTGCCCCCTTACATCCTCCTCCAGAGTGCCCCTTACATTCTCCTCCAGGGTGCCCCCCTATATCCTCCTCCAGAGTGCCCCCTTAGTGCCTCCAGAGTGCCCGCTTAGTACTACTGTACTAAGGGGGCACTCTGGAGGTACTATGTTAGAACCCTTAGATCCTCTAGAGTGCCCCCTACATCCTCCACAGTGCCCCCTGTGTAGTAATAGAGGGGCACTTTGGAGGATGAAAGGGGCACTCTGGAGGATCTAAGTGTACTTAGTACCTGCAGAGTGCCCCCTTACATCCTCCACAGTGCCCCCTATATCCTCCTGAGTGCCCCCTTTGTAGTAATAGAGGGGCACTTTGGAGGATGAAAGGGGCACTCTGGAGAATCTAAGGATACTAACCTAGTACCTCCAGAGTACCCCCTTAAATCCACCAGAGTGCCCCCTTACATCCTCCTCCAGAGTGCCCCTTACATTCTCCTCCAGGGTGCCCCCCTATATCCTCCTCCAGAGTGCCCCCCTACATCCTCCTCCAGAGTGCCCCCTTAGTGCCTCCAGAGTGCCCGCTTAGTACTACTGTACTAAGGGGGTACTCTGGAGGTACTATGTTAGAACCCTTAGATCCTCCAGAGTGCCCCCCTTACATCCACCAGAGTGCCCCTTACAACCTCCTCCAGAGTACCCCTTACATCCTCCTCCAGAGTGTTACCTTAGTGCCTCCTGGGTGCCCCTTTACATCCTCCCTCAGAGTGTTCCTTTAGTGCCTCCTGAGTGCCCCTTTACATCCTGCAGAGTGTCTCTTTACATCCTCCTCCAGAGTGCCCCCTTAGTGCCTCCAGAGTGTCCGCTTAGTACCACTAAGGGGGCACTATGGAGAAGGATGTAAAGAGACACTCTGCAGGATGTAAAGGGGCACCCAGGAGGCACTAAGGGAACTCTCTGAGGGAGGATGTAAAGGGGCACCCAGGAGGTACTAAGGAAACACTCTGAAGGAGGATGTAAAAGGGCACCCAGGAGGCACTAAGGGAACACTCTGAGGGAGGATGTAAAGGGGCACCCAGGAGGCACTAAGGGAACACTCTGAAGGAGGATGTAAAGGGGCACCCTAGAGGCACTAAGGGAACAGCCTGTTCTAGCAATATCCATGTTATGAGCAGCAGAGCACACCGCCCACCTCCCTGCCGCCCTATTCCCGTCCTGCTCGCCCTCTACCTGCCACAGTCCCAACGTTCGCCTTGTATGTAAACTTTCCCTGTGGAACACGGACTCCTTGGCTTGTTGGTGTCACTTCCTGCAGCCGGTGTCAGTCTTTGCAGTGTCATGCAGGGAGGAGTCATCCGGTCCGCACACTAAAAGTCATCCCGAGTACCGGAGCACCGTCCAGACATTGCATCGCTCCACTCAGGTCAGCCCGGCAGCCTCTGCCATTATTCTCCTAGATGGGGATTGGGGCTTCCAGTACAGGCGCTGCCGGGAATCTATCGGAGGGCACTCAGATGTACGCCCCCTTTAAATGTTGCACCCGGGGCGACTGCACTTACCCCCTCCCCCACCACACACTACGCCACTGCTGGCATCTACACAGAAGTATATGGGTTTTGAGTGGACAAATCCTTTAAATGACACAAGTGCAGTAATGCCCCTCCACCTTGGACGGTGGCCCCTTTGTAATCATCTCACCTCGATGGCTGCGTAGGCCTCACGGAACATAATGCGGCTGCTGATGCTGCAGTAAATGCAGCCGAGGGTCATGAAAAGGCAGAAGGAGAAGAAGTAGCGATGGTTGTAATGGCCGACACAGTTATTGAGCCACGCTGAGATGTGAGCGAGTTAAGGAGCCTCGGCCTCAGAGAAGACCCACCCTACTGACTGCTGTCCTCAATGGCCCCCCAATAGTATGAAGATGTGTTGGAGGTTCCCCAGGAAAACCCGGCAGAGGAGAGCAAAGGCCACCTTACCACCTCCACAGTCTACCGGCATCCTGATCCATCCATTATAACTGGCTGCCAGTCTACCGGCATCCTGATCCATCCATTATAACTGGCCGCCAGTCTACCGGCATCCTGATCCATCCATTATAACACAATGCCAGTCTACCGGCATCCTGATCCATCCATTATAACTGGCCGCCAGTCTACCGGCATCCTGATCCATCCATTATAACACAATGCCAGTCTACCGGCATCCTGATCCATCCATTATAACACGTTGCCAGTCTACCGGCATCCTGATCCATCCATTATAACACGTTGCCAGTCTACCGGCATCCTGATCCATCCATTATAACTGGCCGCCAGTCTACCGGCATCCTGATCCATCCATTATAACACGCAGCAAGTCTACCGGCATCCTGATCCATCCATTATAACACGCCGCCAGTCTACCGGCATCCTGATCCATCCATTATAACATGCAGCCAGTCTACCGGCATCCTGATCCGTCCATTATAACACGCAGCAAGTCTACCGGCATCCTGATCCATCCATTATAACACGCCGCCAGTCTACCGGCATCCTGATCCATCCATTATAACAGGCAGCCAGTCTACCGGCATCCTGATCCGTCCATTATAACACGCAGCCAGTCTACCGGCATCCTGATCCATCCATTATAACTGGCTGCCAGTCTACCGGCATCCTGATCCATCCATTATAACACGCAGCCAGTCTACCGGCATCCTGATCCATCCATTATAACAGGCCGCCAGTCTACCGGCATCCTGATCCATCCATTATAACAGGCAGCCAGTCTACTGGCATCGTGATCCATCCATTATAACAGGCAGCCAGTCTACCGGCATCGTGATCCATCCATTATAACAGGCAGCCAGTCTACCGGCATCCTGATCCATCCATTATAACACACAGCCAGTCTACCGGCATCCTGATCCATCCATTATAACACGCAGCCAGTCTACCGGCATCCTGATCCATCCATTATAACAGGCAGCCAGTCTACCGGCATCCTGATCCATCCATTATAACAGGCAGCCAGTCTACCGGCATCCTGATCCATCCATTATAACACGCAGCCAGTCTACCGGCATCCTGATCCATCCATTATAACAGGTTGCCAGTCTACTGGCATCGTGATCCATCCATTATAACAGGCAGCCAGTCTACCGGCATCCTGATCCATCCATTATAACAGGTTGCCAGTCTACTGGCATCGTGATCCATCCATTATAACAGGCAGCCAGTCTACCGGCATCCTGATCCATCCATTATAACAGGCAGCCAGTCTACCGGCATCCTGATCCATCCATTATAACAGGCAGCCAGTCTACCGGCATCCTGATCCATCCATTATAACAGGTTGCCAGAGGGAAAACCCACCGAGGACACAAATCCAAGCATCCAAACTTTGGATGGGTGGGACTTGGATGCCACTTTGGATGGGTGGGACTCGGATGCCACTTTGGATGGGTGGGACTCGGATGCCACTTTGGATGGGTGGGACATGGGTGGGACTTGGATGCAACTTTGGATGGGTGGGACTTGGATGCAACTTTGGATGGGTGGGACTTGGATGCAACTTTGGATGGGTGGGACTTGGATGCAACTTTGGATGGGTGGGACTTGGATGCAACTTTGGATGGGTGGGACTTGGATGCAACTTTGGATGGGTGGGACTTGGATGCAACTTTGGATGGGTGGGACTTGGATGCAACTTTGGATGGGTGGGACTTGGATGGGACTTGGATGTAACTTTGGATGGGTGGGACTTGGATGCAACTTTGGATGGGTGGGACTTGGATGCAACTTTGATGCTACTTAAGGGCCAGAGAGTGTAAAGTTGCACTACATAAACAGAACTGTCATACTTTCCTATTAGTGCACACCCATCCAAAGTTGCATCAAAGTCACACATGTCCAAAAATGCACTACATGTGTTTCTGCTGTGTGTCCATTGAAGTCTATAGAACCAAAAATGCATTGTGTTGTGTTTAAAAAAGTCGCTGACCCTTTCTAAAAATGCAGTGGCTGAAAAACGCAGAGGTGTGAATGTGTCCCCTAGGAAACCTTGTTAAACAGACTAAATGCGTTTCTGCAAAATGCATAGGTGTGAAGCTGGCCTCTGGGGGTCTGACAGCGTCTGCGGCAGGAAGTTGCACTCTATGGTACCTGCGCTCAGGGCAATGCTAGAATCCGCACCGCCTCCCTCCCACATGCTTGTTTCTGAATGAATAACACCACACTGAGCGCTGATGCTGCAAATCAGTTTCTGCCCGGGTTCACACTTCACCACACATCGCGTGTGATTCGAGCAGAAACCGCACCGCATTCCCTGCAAACCACATGCGACTTCTGTGCGGTGCGATCGGAGGTGTACATTGTGTATGGCTCTATTCGCACCGCATTAGCACCAAAAAAAGTGCAGGACAGTTTTTTTTGTCCGCACCAGAATTGGATCACATGGGTGTTCACACTTCTGCAATCCGATTCTGCACATCGGGCTTTGCAAACTGATTTCGGGGCGTCATCAATTTAACCCCTTCACACCGGCGCCTCCTGGCCCTTTAAGGGTTTCAGAAGCCGGGAGGTGGGGTGGGGTTTAGGGTCATGTGACCGCCGTGACACGCTGTCACATGATCGGGAGAGGTCCCGATCGAAAGAGGAGATCGGGACCTGTGAGTACCGGACATGTGTGCTGGGAGCGTGCAGGGCGCGCTCTCGGCACATGTTCTTTTTTTAACCCCTTCACTCCGACGCCTCCTGGCCCTTTAACCATTTCAATACCGGGCAATTTTACACCTTCCTGCCCAGGCCAGTTTTCAGGTTTCAGCGCTCTCACACTTTGAATGACAATTGCGCGGTCATACAACAGTGTACCCAAACTAAAATTTGATCATTTTCTTCACACAACTAGAGCTTTCTTTTGGTGGTATTTAATCACCGCTGGGGTTTTTATTTTTTGCTAAATTAACAAAAAAAGACCAAAAATTTTGAAAAAAAACCACATTTTTCTTTGTTTCTGTTATAAAAGTTTACAAATAAATAATTGTCCTTCATAAATTTAGGCCGAGATGTATTCTGCTACATGTCTTTGGTGAAAATAACCCAAATTAGGATGTATTATTTATCTGTAGGAAAGTTATAGAGTTCACAAACTATGGTATAGATCTGAATATTGATCAATCCTGAAGTACTGACAGCCAATCTAATATCTTGAGGTCCAAGAATGTCAGAACAGTACAGATATCCCCCAAATGTCAGGACGGTACAGATATCCCCCAAATGGCAGGACAGTACAGATATCCCCCAAATGTCAGAACAGTACAGATATCCCCCAAATGTCAGGACAGGACAGATATCCCCCAAATGTCAGGACAGTACAGATATCCCCCAAATGTCAGGACAGGACAGATATCCCCCAAATGTCAGGACAGGACAGATATCCCCCAAATGTCAGGACAGTACAGATATCCCCCAAATGTCAGGACAGGACAGATATCCCCCAAATGTCAGGACGGTACAGATATCCCCCAAATGTCAGGACAGGACAGATATCCCCCAAATGTCAGGACGGTACAGATATCCCCCAAATGTCAGGACAGGACAGATATCCCCCAAATGTCAGGACAGGACAGATATCCCCCAAATGTCAGGACAGTACAGATATCCCCCAAATGACCCCTTTTTGCAGAGTAGACAGTCCAACGTACTTCATAAGAGCCATGGCGAGTTTTTTGAAGTTGTATTTTTTTGTCATAATTTTTCGGAAAATGAAAAAATTAAAAAAATTATTTTCACTATTTTTTTTTTTACATACTGTCACCAGTGCAGTACAGCGTCATCATATAACTGGCATGGCGGTGAACAGCGACACTGACTGGTGACAGTATGAAAAAAAAAAATATATATATATTTTTTTTTTTTTAATTTTTTTATTATATTTAATTTTTTATTACATTTTTTTTTATTTTTTTTAAGATTTTTTTTCATATTTTACTATGACCAAAATAGTACAATGTTACCATAGTAACATTGTACTACTTTGGGGAAGTGATCAGTATTTTTTTTTTTTTTTTACACAATTTGCTTATAGCAAAGAATTACTTTGCTATAAGCAAGCATTTACCTGAATGAAATCGATTCATTCAGCTTTTTTTTTTTTTTTTTTGTGCTTAGCTGTGATTTGGTCACAGCTAATCACATGACATGTGCATGTGATTAGCTGTGACCATTCACAGCTAGGCACTAGTATACAATGGATGGCATCATGAATGAAGCCATCCATTGTATACAACTGTCATGTGACCTGCTGTGATTGGTCACAGCAGGTCACATGGTACCGGCAACGGGAGCTGGTACTCGGATCTGTCATCGGCCGTGTCCGAGGTGCACGGGCGGTGACAGATCGCACTGCTGCGTCGCTCTGCAACCGCGCAAACCGCGCATGTGTGCGGGAGCACGCCAAATGGCGTGCACCCGGAAAGCTGCAGCGCTTTTCAAGCCGCCAAACGGCCATTGGCCGGGCGGCTAATGGTTAAGGGTTTCAGAAGCCGGGAGGCGGGGCAGGGTTTGGGGATCATGTGACCGCCGTGATGTGCTGTCGCAGTGGTCACATGATCAGGAAAGGTCCCTATCGAAAGAGAAGACCGGTAACTTTCCGTGAGTACCGGACATGTGTGCTGGGAGCGCTCTCAGCACATCTTATTTTATAACTGAACGCAAACGTGCGGCCGCTCAGCGTCTAGGCCCAGACCCCGGGAGGCCGCACATTTGCGCTCGGCCGGCGTGAAGAGGTTAAAATACACACCCACAGCGGTTCGTATGAACGGGGTGCGATTATTGAACCCGGGCTCAGAGGTTGTCTTTCCTGTCCTTGCTTTACTGCTTGCCGAGTCACCTACCTGGAACAAGCATGCAGCAAGTGAAGTGTACAAAGTCTAAACCCCCATCCTGTCCGTTTGTTATAGGTCAGCAATCTTCCAATATCGGTTCATAAATGAAAGGATACGGCAGTGATGATCCATTTTCAGAATACACCTGTGGAGAGAGCAGAGTGTCAGCACTGGAAGGCGGGCCTGGTGTATACAATGACATCTGAGCGTGGGGTCACATACATGCGGTGCGGTACATCAAATGTGATTCGCACAGAAACCGCATCGCAATCCCTGCAGACCACATGCGATTTGTGCGCGGTGCAATCGGAGCGGTACATTTTATGTCTAATCACATCGCACCAAGAAGATGCAGGACCCTTGTTCTGGTCCGCACTAGAATCGGATAGCATGGGTATTCACACCTATGTGATCTGATTCTGCACATCGCACCGCGTTTTGCGGAGCGATTTTGGGTTTTGTAAACATACACACCCGCAGCGGTTCGCATGAACAGCGTGCGATTCTGATGCGGTGCGGAATTCGCTGAAAACTACCTATCCCAACGCTCCTTCAGTGTTACCTATAATGCTACCACCTCCCCCTCTCTGTTGGGGTCCCTCAAGGCTCTGTCCTCGGGCCCCTCCTCTTCTCCATCTACACCTCCTCCCTCGGCAAACTGATACCCTCCCGCGGCTTCAACTATCACCTCTATGCCAACGACACACAAATCTCTCTCTCAACCCCCCACCTCACCCCCTCGGTTTCCGCCCGAATCACTCACCTACTGAGCGACATATCAGACTGGATGTCGCTCCATTTCCTCAAGTTAAACCTGTCCAAAACCGAGTTCCTAATCTTCCCCCCCGCCCCCACCCCATCCTCTCCATCACGACTAACAACGCCACCATCAGTCCCACCCCACAAGCCAAAGTCCTGGGTGCCACCCTGGGCTCACACCTTTCCTTCCAACCTCATGTCCAATCACTATCATGTCATGCAGGCTCCACCTCCGCAACATCTCCAAGATACGCACGTTCCTCACCCCAGGCACCACCAAACAACTCGTACACTCCCTCATCATCTCACACCTGGACTACTGCAACTCCCTCCTCACCGGCCTACCCAAACAGACTATCCCCACTCCAGTCTATCCTGATTTCAGCGGCCAGACTCATCCACCTCACCAACCGCTCCACATCCGCCTCCCCCCTCTGACAATCCCTTCATTGGCTCCACCCCCCTCTGCCAATCCCTCCACTGGCTCCACCCCCCTCTGCCAATCCCTCCACTGGCTCCACCCCCCTCTGCCAATCCCTCCACTGGCTCCACCCCCTCTGCCAATCCCTTCACTGGCTCCACCCCTATCTGCCAATCCCTCCACTGGCCTCCACTCCCCTCTGCCAATCCCTCCACTGGCCTCCATTCAGTGTCCTCCACCTCCCTCTGTCATTCCCTCCACTGGCCTCCCCCCCTCTCTGCCAATCCCTTCACTGGCTCCCGATTGCCCAACGCATCAAATTCAAACTGCTAACTCTGACCTACAAAGCCATTCACAACGCCGCCCCAAACTACATAACCGACCTGATACCCAAATACTACCCTACCCGTGCCCTCCGCTCCTCACAGGACCTCCTACTCGCCAGCTCCCTGGTCTCCTCCTCCCACGTCCGATTGCAGGACTTCTCTAGGACTACCCCCATCCTCTGGAACTCCCTACCCCAATCCATCAGATTGTCCCCTACCCTCCTCACCTTCAGGCGCTCCCTGAAAACCCATCTCTTCAGGGAAGCCTACCCCACCCTCACCTAACAGCCGATCTCCTCCACTCCTCACTCCATTCCATCCCCCACAGCCACTTCCTCCTGTACCTCTACCCCCTCCCTCCTAGATTGTAAGCTCCCAGGATCAGGGCCCTCGAACCCCTCGTGTATTGTATTGTTACTGTATTGTCTCATGTTCTGTCCCCACTATAATGTACAGCGCTGAGCAAACCCTTCGGCGCTATATAAATCCTGTATAATAATAATTATAATAATTGCGCATCAGTGTGAACCCGGACTGAATGTGAATCCATGCAGCACGGCGATGTGCTACAACTGTGATGGGAAGATATTCAGATGTCTCACACGATGCAGAAATGGCGGCCGGTGAAGACATTCCGTGGTGCACGCCAGGCTGGAGACGACGCCCACTTCCTGGAGGACTGCGTGGGTCCAGGTCACGTGACACGTCTGCTATCTGGCACTGCTGTAAATGTACGCCGAGCTCTACTACATCCATAGAAAGGACTTCATGTATAGGTGATCTCACTCCATGCACTGAGGCATCTAGACGTGGTGAAGACCACTTGTGAAGTTCAAACTGAGAATGGGGAAGATTACTGGAAAATTACTGGAACCGATCCCCTGTATGGCTCTTCTCTGCAGCAGCTGAACGCCATCAGGAGAGAGAAGAAGCCGGCTTTCAACTACTGCAAAGAGAACCATACAGGGGATCGGTCCCAGTAATTAAATTCCCCCCCAACATACCGATCACCGTCCCTGCCCACATCCAATTAACCAGGCTGCCTGGGCCCCCCTGCTGGCCTGGGCCCCGTACAGGAGGACTGGTGGTACCCCCTTATCCATGGCCCTGGTCGGAGTCTCCATCATAGGGGGAGGGGAGTTCAGACTGCTTCCATCTGTACAAAACTGAAAAACTACAAAAAAAAAACAAAAACGGATATAACATTTATAGGGAAAGTGGATCCCGGGAATATCCGATTGCCTCTCGGGGGATCAGGAAGGAATTGTTTCCCCTGCAGGAGGAAATTGGATCGTGCTTTGCTGGGTGTTTTGCCTTCCTCTGGATCAGCTGTAGGTGTAGGATTATAACTTTTTATTTTTTTTAATGGTTGAACTGGATGGACTTTTGTCTTTTTTTCACCCAGACTAACTATGTAACTATTTACTTTGCATAACTTACCTATTGCAAATGCTACAGTGGTGCGTCCGGGCGGGTTTGGGCGCAATGCATTTCCTGCACACCGACACCGAGGGGACGTTTTTCTGAGCCTGCTGAGGGGGAGGGAAGGGAAGAAACAGGCAGGAATGCATCATAAGAAAACATTTACATCTGCTTCGTGTTGCAAAATTAAAGAAAAAACAAACAACAAAAAACACAAAAGTAACTCATAACCCCGTTGCCATGCAGAACCCCCACAAATGTGCGCATCCGCACGTTCACAGCCATTGTACCGCGTGTTATTTGTCGCTGTGAACGTTGACGTGAGAGACGCCTTTTATTATTTACTATAAACTGCACAGTCATTTAACCGCTTCCCGTCCGGCCCATGTACATAAACAGCGCCCACGTGTACAGCTTGTGCGCTCTCCCTGGGAGCGCGTGGCACCGCAATCCGGTGCCCACTATGTCCGGAGGACACAGCAGAACACCGATCGCTGTACAGGACGTCTGTGCGAGGTCCCGATCATGTGATCACTGATTGGCCAATCAGTGATCACATGAAGAGTAGAAAGCAAGATGTCACTTCCTGACATCATTGCTTACTACGTGTGAAATCTGTGAATGATCAGAGATCACATGGTACAGGGCCATTCACAACAGTGTTGTACCATGTGACAAGCTGTGACCAATCACAGCTCTCACAGTATTTCTCAATGGCTGCAAGAATGCAGCCAGAGAGAAGGAGAAATGATTGTTTTTACAGCCTTTGTGGGTGTAAAAGCAATCAGTGTAAAAAAAAAAAAATCTTCATCACCCCCCACAAGTAGTACAGTGTTACCATGGTGACACTACTGCTAGGGTGACAGTATGTTTAAAAAAAAATGACATAAATAATAGTTTTAAAAAATAAAATAAAAACGTCAAAAGTTTTTGAAAAATTACAATTTGTTTTACTAAAAAGATAGATGAATAAATTTTGGCCAAGATTTATGAAAAAAGATGATTCGCAAATTTTTATAAGAAAAACACTTTTTAAAACTTTTTGGACATTTTCATTTATATAGCAAAAAAAAAAAAAAATCCCAGCGGTGAATAAATACCACCAAAATAAAGTTTTATCTGTCTCAAAAAATGCTAAAAACGTCATATGGGTACAGTGTTGCATGACCGCGCAATTGTCATTCAAAGTGTGACAGCGCTGAAAGCAGAAAATTGGCCTGGACAGGAAGGGGGTGAAAGTGTTCCAATCCCCTTCATATCATGTGATTCAGGTGCTCCAATCCCCTCCATGTCATGTGATTCAGGTGTTCCAATCCCCTCCCAGTCATGTGATTCAGGTGTTCCAACCCCCTCCATGGACACAGGTGTATACAATCCATCCCCTAGGCATGCAGACGGCTTCTACAAACATTGGTGAAAGAATGGGTCGCTCTCAGGAGCTCAGTGACTCCAAGCGTGGTCCCGTGATAGGTGGCCACCTGGGCAATAAGTCCATCCGTGACATTTCCTGGCTACTAAATATTCCACGCTCAACTGTTAGTGGGATTATAACAAAGTGGAAGCCACTGGGAACAACAGCCACTCAGCCACCAAGTGGTAGGCCACGTCACATGACAGGGCGGGGTCAGCGCATGCTGAAGCGCACAGTGCGCAGAAGTCGCCAACTGTCTGCAGAGTCAATAGCTAAAGACCTCCAAACTTGGTGTGGCCTTCAGATGAGCCCAACAACAGTGCGTAGAGAGCTTCATGGAATGGGTTTCCATGGCCGAGCAGCTGCATCCAAGCCTTCCATCACCAAGTGCAATGCAAAGCGTCGGATGCCGTGGTGTAAAGCACGCCGCCACTGGACTCTAGAGCAGTGGAGACGTGTTCTCTGGAGTGACCAATCACGCGTCTCTGTCTGGCAATCCGATAGGTGTGTCTGGGTTTGGCGGTTGCCAAGAGAACGGTACTTGCCTGACTGCATTGTGCCAAGTGTAGAGTTTGGGGAGGGGGGATTATGGTGTGGGGTTGTTTTTCAGGGGTTGGGCTTGGCCCCCTAGTTCCAGTCAATGGAACTCTTAAGGTGACATTTTGGACAATTTCATGCTCCCAACTTTGTGGGAGGAGTTTGGGGATGGCCCCTTCCTGTTCCAACATGACTGCGCACCAGTGCACAAAGCAAGGTCCATAAAGACATGGAGGAGCCAGTTTGGGGTGGAGGAACTTGACTGTCCTGCACAGAGTCCTGACCTCAACCCCATAGAACACCTTTGGGATGAATTAGAGCGGAGACTGCGAGCCAGGCCTCCTCCCCCGACATCAGTGCCTGACCTGACAAATGTACTTCTGGAAGAATGGTCCAACCTTCCCATAGACATCCTCCTAAACCTTGTGGACGGCCTTCCCAGAAGAGTTGAAGCTGTTATAGCTGCAAAGGGCGGGGCCAACTCAATATTGAACCCTACGGACTAAGACTGGGGGGCCATTGAAGGTCATGTGTGTGGAAAGGGCGGGGCCAACTCAATATTGAACCCTACGGACTAAGACTGGGGGGCCATTAAAGGTCATGTGTGTGGAAAGGGCGGGGCCAACTCAATATTGAACCCTACGGACTAAGACTGGGGGGCCATTAAAGGTCATGTGTGTGGAAAGGGCGGGGCTAACTCAATATTGAACCCTACGGACTAAGACTGGGGGGCCATTACAGGTCATGTGCGGGGAAAGGGCGGGGCCAACTCAATATTGAACCCTACGGACTAATACTGGGGGGCCATTAAAGGTCATGTATGGGGAAAGGCCGGCTGCCCAATACTTTTGGCAATATAGGGTATGAAGCCGATATGTCGGTTGTATTAGTTACAGGTGTTAAAGAGAACCTGTCACTCCTATAACCTATCAGGTACCTGTGGTGGATATCCGGGGGGTGTGGTGATGGCCTTGTAATAATGGAACACAATCATGATGAGATTCCAGTGGCCGTAGGCGACGTGCCAGCAGATCCACTCGGTGGAATAGGTTTGGAGGATGAGCGGAAGGACGCAGATGTAGACGATCAGTACGATGGAGCTGGTCAGGACGATCACCAGAGCGACAAACACCTAAAATGACAAGATTGATGGGGTCAGAGGAAACGAAGCGGCCCCCATGTGCTGGGAGCCCATAGCATCCAAACATCACCTTTCATAAAAAGCAATATCATTCAACTACTAAAACCAATCAGTGAGCTACACATAATAACCAGCAAACAAAGTCAGATATTTCACCAAAGTAGCCGAAATATACGAAGATAAAAAAAAATTAATGGGTAACAAACAAAGATAAAATATAGATTTTTCCTGCAATATTGTTATTTGCCACTAGATGTCCTCAATCTGATGACTAGCATCATTCAAATGACTTCTTCTGAGCCCAGGTGATCCCGGACCAGCCCCCCAACCTTTGCTGGCTAGTGAAAGAAGCATTGATGAACCCATCTCTCTGCCTTCTCCTCCTATCAGCAGGTCTATTCTCAGAGCATTGATTGGTTGGCTCCATAAGTGAAAGACAGCAGTGGGTGTGTCTGTTCTTGTGCATCACTAGCAGTGGGTGTGTCTGGGATCGGCTCTTGTGCATCACTAGCAGTGGGTGTGTCTGGGATCGGCTCTTGTGCATCACTAGCAGTGGGTGTGTCCGTTCTTGTACGTCACTAGCAGTGGGTGTGTCCGTTCTTGTACGTCACTAGCACTGGGTGTGTCCGTTCTTGTACGTCACTAGCAGTGGGTGTGTCCGTTCTTGTACGTCACTAGCAGTGGGTGTGTCCGTTCTTGTACGTCACTAGCAGTGGGTGTGTCCGTTCTTGTACGTCACTAGCAGTGGGTGTGTCCGTTCTTGTACGTCACTAGCAGTGGGTGTGTCCGTTCTTGTACGTCACTAGCAGTGGGTGTGTCCGTTCTTGTACGTCACTAGCAGTGGGTGTGTCCGTTCTTGTACGTCACTAGCAGTGGGTGTGTCCGTTCTTGTACATCACTAGCAGTGGGTGTGTCCGTTCTTGTACATCACTAGCAGTGGGTGTGTCCGTTCTTGTACATCACTAGCAGTGGGTGTGTCCGTTCTTGTACATCACTAGCAGTGGGTGTGTCTGGGATCGGCTCTTGTGCATCACTAGCAGTGGGTGTGTCTGGGATCGGCTCTTGTGCATCACTAGCAGTGGGTGTGTCTGGGATCGGCTCTTGTGCATCACTAGCAGTGGGTGTGTCTGGGATCGGCTCTTGTGCATCACTAGCAGTGGGTGTGTCTGGGATCGGCTCTTGTGCATCACTAGCAGTGGGTGTGTCTGGGATCGGCTCTTGTGCATCACTAGCAGTGGGTGTGTCTGGGATCGGCTCTTGTGCATCACTAGCAGTGGGTGTGTCTGGGATCGGCTCTTGTGCATCACTAGCAGTGGGTGTGTCTGGGATCGGCTCTTGTGCATCACTAGCAGTGGGTGTGTCTGGGATCGGATCTTGTGCATCACTAGCAGTGGGTGTGTCTGGGATCGGATCTTGTGCATCACTAGCAGTGGGTGTGTCTGGGATCGGCTCTTGTGCATCACTAGCAGTGGGTGTGTCTGGGATCGGATCTTGTACATCACTAGCAGTGGGTGTGTCTGTTCTTGTACATCACTAGCACTAGGTGTGTCTGGGATCGGTTCTTGTGCATCACTAGCAGTGGGTGTGTCTGTTCTTGTACATCACTAGCAGTGGGTGTGTCTGGGATCGGTTCTTGTGCATCACTAGCAGTAGGTGTGTCTGGGATCGGTTCTTGTACATCACTAGCAGTAGGTGTGTCTGGGATCGGATCTTGTGCATCACTAGCAGTGGGTGTGTCTGGGATCGGATCTTGTGCATCACTAGCAGTGGGTGTGTCTGGGATCGGATCTTGTGCATCACTAGCAGTGGGTGTGTCTGGGATCGGATCTTGTGCATCACTAGCAGTGGGTGTGTCTGAGATCGGATCTTGTGCATCACTAGCAGTGGGTGTGTCTGGGATCGGATCTTGTGCATCACTAGCAGTGGGTGTGTCTGAGATCGGATCTTGTACATCACTAGCAGTGGGTGTGTCTGTTCTTGTACATCACTAGCAGTGGGTGTGTCTGGGATCGGTTCTTGTGCATCACTAGCAGTGGGTGTGTCTGTTCTTGTGCATCACTAGCAGTGGGTGTGTCTGAGATCGGATCTTGTACATCACTAGCAGTGGGTGTGTCTGTTCTTGTACATCACTAGCAGTGGGTGTGTCTGGGATCGGTTCTTGTGCATCACTAGCAGTGGGTGTGTCTGTTCTTGTGCATCACTAGCAATGGGGGGTTCTGAGTTCACCAGCAAAAGGGAACGAGGCTGGTTGGGGAACTACACAAAAATGAAAATAAAAGACAGCGGAGCTGAGGTTGTGCCCCTTTAAGGATTAAATTGTTGTTAAAAGGGAATAAACCGTAACAGTTTGCCCGCCGTCCTATAGTAGAACTATGGCTACAGGGCAGCGCAAATTCACATATATACACGTGATTTGCATTTCCAGGTAGAGGGTGCGCACGCGCTACCCTACTGTGCCACCATTGGCGGCTACGGATATCAATCACCGGGTCCCGGCCGGAGATTCCCCCCGGCACCCAACGATCGCCTTGTAAAGCTGACAGGGGAGAGACCCGTGTGTAAACAATAGAGATCTCTCCTGTCAGCAAGGACATGCTGCTGTGTATCTCTCTGCACACCATGTCTCCCTAGTAAAACACACACAGCACACAGTTAACCCTTTGATCCCCCTAGATGTTAACCCCTTCCTGCCCAGTGCCATTAGTACAGCGTCAGTGCTTTTTATTAAGGGAAGGGGGGGGGGGGATCCTCTGGAGGGGGAGGGGTTAATATCACTGTAAACTTTTTTTTTTTAGGGATTTTTTTGGGAGGTGGTTAATTCCTCTATAGCCAGTTGCTTTCAGCGTTGTTGCGCGGTCATGCCACATTATACCCATATGACATTTGTATCATTTTTTCACATAAATAGAGCTTACTTTTGTTGAAATTTAATCACGGCTGGGGGTGGGGTGTGGGTGGGGAGTGGGGGTAGGGTGTGTGTGGAGATTATTTTTTGTCAGGTAAAGTAACGCAGCGCCGTATCGCAAAAAATAGCCTGGTCAGGAAGGGGGGATCCTCTGGAGGGGTTAAACTTTTTCAGACGACACTTCTTTCCAGGTCACCTCTAGGCACTGGGGACCTGATAGAGGAAATGAGGGTCAGAGAGTGAGGACCTAATAGAGGAAATGAGGGTCAGAGAGTGGGGACCTAATAATGGAAATGAGGGTCAGAGAGTGAGGACCTAATAGAGGAAATGAGGGTCAGAGAGTGAGGACCTAATAGAGGAAATGAGGGTCAGAGAGTGAGGACCTAATAGAGGAAATGAGGGTCAGAGAGTGGGGACCTAATAGAGGAAATGAGGGTCAGAGAGTGAGGACCTAATAGAGGAAATGAGGGTCAGAGAGTGAGGACCTAATAGAGGAAATGAGGGTCAGAGAGTGGGGACCTAATAGAGGAAATGAGGGTCAGAGAGTGAGGACCTAATAGAGGAAATAAGGGTCAGAGTGTGGGGACCTAATAATGGAAATGAGGGTCAGAGAGTGAGGATCTAATAGAGGAAATGAGGGTCAGAGAGTGAGGACCTAATAGAGGAAATGAGGGTCAGAGAGTGGGGACCTAATAGAGGAAATGAGGGTCAGAGAGTGAGGACCTAATAGAGTAAATGAGGGTCAGAGAGTGAGGACCTAATAGAGGAAATGAGGGACAGAGAGTGAGGACCTAATAGAGGAAATGAGGGTCAGAGAGTTAGGACCTAATAGAGGAAATGAGGGTCAGAGAGTTAGGACCTAATAGAGGAGATGAGGGTCAGAGAGTTAGGACCTAATAGAGGAGATGAGGGTCAGAGAGTGGGGACCTAATAGAGGAAATGAGGGACAGACAGTGAGGACCTAATAGAGGAAATGAGGGACAGAGAGTGAGGACAGGACATATTGTTGGCTGGGGATATGCTGCAGAAGACACGAAGCTGGGAAGATGTTACATGAGGTTGGTAGAGATCAATGCCAACACCCTAATCAATGTTCCCTCTACAGACTGCTGAGGTCCGAGGGCCACACATCGTATATCGAAGGGCCACAGGTTGGGCACCAAGGGTCTAACCCTTCTTCTGGTCTGGCAGGAGAACCCTCCAATCACACCAATGGACGCCAGGCGGGGTGAACACTTACAATGCCGAACCATCTGGTCACATGATCCACCAGCCAATAGACCGGCTCAAACAAGGACTCGAGCAGCACGTCGCTGTTGGTGAAGGAGTTGTAGGAGAGGGAGCGGAGGCAGAGGCGGTAGTAGCGCAGGTAGTCGCTCAGGAGCTCCACGCTCGTCCATTTCCTTCTGTGTCCCAGGCGGAGGCACCTCAGGAACAGGCGCCGGATGTTTCTCATTCCCAACACTCATCACCTGAATACGAGAAACAAAGAGCGGTAAAAGCGCAGACAAGACCGGCCACTCCCCCCACCACCGATTCACCAATCGTCTTCCAAGGTGCCTCTATAAATAGCACGGCAGGCAAGGGGTTAACTCATGGCGGTGGCGGCGATCTTGGTATCGGGTTTCACAGCCGGTGAAGGGATTTGTGGTTTGATCCTGTAGTCACCCGATCATTTATAGGGGGCTCTCAATGTGCACCCCACCCCCGCAGGGCGCTTCTCCGGCGATACATCGCGCAAAAAGGAGCTTCTTCTGGGCGACAAACTCCATGCAATGCGATCTGCCGCACAGCACAACCACACCACGTATTGGTGCCGGAACAGGCGAGCTAAGAGTTGTCATTTGTGCAGAATACTGATCTCTATGGTGACCCCGGGGGGACACGGATCTCTATTGTGACCCCGGGGGGACACGGATCTCTACTGTGACCCCGGGGGGACACGGATCTCTACTGTGACCCCGGGGGGACACGGATCTCTACGCTGACCTCGGGGGGACACGGATCTCTATGCTGACCCTACATTGATCTTTATGCTGGCCCCGGGGGGACACGGATCTTTATGCTGGCCCTGGGGACACGGATCTCTATGCTGACCCCGGGGGGACACGGATCCCTGTGCTGGCCCCGGGGGGACACGGATCCCTGTGCAGGCCCCGGGGGGACACGGATCTCAGTGCAGGCCCCGGGGGGACACGGATCTCTATGCTGGCCCCGGGGGGACACGGATCTCTATGCTGGCCCCGGGGGGACACGGATCTCTATGCTGGCCCCGGGGGGACACGGATCTCTATGCTGGCCCCGGGGGGACACGGATCTCTATGCTGGCCCCGGGGGGACACGGATCTCTATGCTGGCCCCGGGGGGACACGGATCTCTATGCTGGCCCCGGGGGGACACGGATCTCTATGCTGGCCCCGGGGGGACACGGATCTCTATGCTGGCCCCGGGGGGACACGGATCTCTATGCTGGCCCGGGGGGACACGGATCTCTATGCTGACCCTGGGGGACACGGATCTCTATGCTGGCCCCGGGGGGACACGGATCTCTGTGCTGGCCCTGGGGGGACACGGATCTCTGTGCTGGCCCCGGGGGGACACGGATCTCTATTGTGACCCCGGGGGGACACGGATCTCTACTGTGACCCCGGGGGGACACGGATCTCTACTGTGACCCCGGAGGGACACGGATCTCTACGCTGACCTCGGGGGGACACGGATCTCTATGCTGACCCTACATTGATCTTTATGCTGGCCCCGGGGGGACACGGATCTTTATGCTGGCCCTGGGGACACGGATCTCTATGCTGACCCCGGGGGGACACGGATCCCTATGCTGGCCCCGGGGGGACACGGATCTCAATGCAGGCCCCGGGGGGACACGGATCTCAATGCAGGCCCCGGGGGGACACGGATCTCAGTGCAGGCCCCGGGGGGACACGGATCTCTATGCTGGCCCCGGGGGGACACGGATCTCTATGCTGGCCCCGGGGGGACACGGATCTCTATGCTGGCCCCGGGGGGACACGGATCTCTATGCTGGCCCCGGGGGGACACGGATCTCTATGCTGGCCCCGGGGGGACACGGATCTCTATGCTGGCCCCGGGGGGACACGGATCTCTATGCTGGCCCCGGGGGGACACGGATCTCTATGCTGGCCCCGGGGGGACACGGATCTCTATGCTGGCCCCGGGGGGACACGGATCTCTATGCTGGCCCCGGGGGGACACGGATCTCTATGCTGGCCCCGGGGGGACACGGATCTCTATGCTGGCCCTGGGGGGACACGGATCTCTATGCTGGCCCGGGGGGACACGGATCTCTATGCTGACCCTGGGGGACACGGATTCTATGCTGGCCCCGGGGGGACACGGATCTCTATGCTGGCCCCGGGGGGACACGGATCTCTATGCTGGCCCCGGGGGGACACGGATCTCTAAGCTGGCCCCGGGGGGGACACGGATCTCTAAGCTGGCCCCGGGGGGACACGGATCTCTAAGCTGGCCCCGGGGGGACACGGATCTCTAAGCTGGCCCCGGGGGGACACGGATCTCTAAGCTGGCCCCGGGGGGACACGGATCTCTATGGTGACCCCGGGGGACACGGATCTCTATGCTGGCCCTTGGGGGAAACGGATCTCTAAGCTGGCCCTGGGGGGACACGGATCTCTATGCTGGCCCTGGGGGGACACGGATCTCTAAGCTGGCCCCGGGGGGACACGGATCTCTAAGCTGGCCCCGGGGGGACACGGATCTCTAAGCTGGCCCCGGGGGGACACGGATCTCTAAGCTGGCCCCGGGGGGATACGGATCTCTAAGCTGGCCCTGGGGGGGACACGGATCTCTAAGCTGGCCCTGGGGGGGACACGGATCTCTAAGCTGGCCCTGGGGGGGACACGGATCTCTATGGTGACCCCGGGGGACACGGATCTCTATGCTGGCCCTGGGGGGAAACGGATCTCTAAGCTGACCCCGGGAGACACGGATCTCTATGCTGGCCCGGGGGGACACGGAACTCTATGCTGGCCCGGGGGGACACGGATCTCTATGGTGACCCCGGGGGACACGGATCTCTATGGTGACCCCGGGGGACACGGATCTCTATGGTGACCCCGGGGGACACGGATCTCTATGCTGGCCCTGGGGGGAAACGGATCTCTAAGCCGGCCCTGGGGGGACACGGATCTCTATGGTGACCCCGGGGGACACGGATCTCTATGCTGGCCCTGGGGGGACACGGATCTCTAAGCTGGCCACGGGGGGAAACGGATCTCTAAGCTGGCCCTGGGGGGGACACGGATCTCTAAGCTGGCCCTGGGGGGACACAGATCTCTATGGTGACCCCGGGGGACACGGATCTCTATGCTGGACCTGGGGGGAAACGGATCTCTAAGCTTGCCCTGGGGGGACACGGATCTCTATGGTGACCCCGGGGGACACGGATCTCTATGCTGGCCCGGGGGGACACGGATCTCTATACTGGCCCGGGGGGACACGGATCTCTATACTGGCCCGGGGGGACACGGATCTCTATACTGGCCCGGGGGGACATGGATCTCTATGCTGGCCCTGGGGGGACACGGATCTCTAAGCTGGCCCTGGGGGGACACGGATCTCTAAGCTGGCCCTGGGGGACACACGGATCTCTACGGTGACCCCGGGGGGACACGGATCTCTACGCTGAACCCGGGGGACACGGATCTCTACGCTGGCCCTGGGGGGACACGGATCTCTACGCTGACCCCGGGGGACACGGATCTCTACGCTGGCCCTGGGGGGACACGGATCTCTATGCTGGCCCTGGGGGGACACGGATCTCTACGCTGAACCCGGGGGACACGGATCTCTACGCTGGCCCTGGGGGGACACGGATCTCTACGCTGGCCCTGGAGGGACACGGATCTCTATGCTGGCCCCGGGGGGACACGGATCTCTATGCTGGCCCCGGGGGGACACGGATCTCTATGCTGGCCCCGGGGGGACACGGATCTCTATGCTGGCCCCGGGGGGACACGGATCTCTATGCTGGCCCTGGGGGGAAACGGATCTCTAAGCTGGCCCTGGGGGGACACTGATCTCTATGGTGACCCCGGGGGACACGGATCTCTATGCTGACCCTGGGGGGACACGGATCTCTAAGCTGGCCCCGGGGGGACACGGATCTCTAAGCTGGCCCCTGGGGGACACGGATCTCTAAGCTGGCCCTGGGGGGGACACGGATCTCTAAGCTGGCCCTGGGGGGACACGGGTCTCTATGGTGACCCCGGGGGACACGGATCTCTATGCTGACCCTGGGGGGACACGGATCTCTAAGCTGGCCCCGGGGGGACACGGATCTCTAAGCTGGCCCCGGGGGGACACGGATCTCTAAGCTGGCCCCGGGGGGACACGGATCTCTAAGCTGGCCCCGGGGGGACACGGATCTCTAAGCTGGCCCTGGGGGGGACACGGATCTCCAAGCTGGCCCTGGGGGGGACACGGATCTCTAAGCTGGCCCTGGGGGGACACGGATCTCTATGGTGACCCCGGGGGACACGGATCTCTATGCTGGCCCGGGGGGAAACGGATCTCTAAGCTGGCCCTGGGGGGACACGGATCTCTATGGTGACCCCGGGGGACACGGATCTCTATGCTGGCCCGGGGGGACACGGATCTCTATGCTGGCCCGGGGGGACACGGATCTCTAAGCTGGCCCTGGGGGGAAACGGATCTCTAAGCTGGCCCTGGGGGGACACGGATCTCTAAGCTGGCCCTGGGGGGACACGGATCTCTAAGCAGGCCCTGGGGGGACACGGATCTCTAAGCTGGCCCTGGGGGACACACGGATCTCTACGCTGGCCCTGGGGGACACACGGATCTCTACGCTGAACCCGGGGGACACGGATCTCTACGCTGAACCCGGGGGACACGGATCTCTAAGCTGAACCCGGGGGACACGGATCTCTACGCTGAACCCGGGGGACACGGATCTCTACGCTGAACCCGGGGGACACGGATCTCTACGCTGAACCCGGGGGACACGGATCTCTACGCTGAACCCGGGGGACACGGATCTCTACGCTGAACCCGGGGGACACGGATCTCTACGCTGGCCCTGGGGGGACACGGATCTCTACGCTGACCCCGGGGGACACGGATCTCTATGATGGCCCCGGGGGGACACGGATCTCTATGCTGGCCCCGGGGGGACACGGATCTCTATGCTGGCCCCGGGGGGACACGGATCTCTATGCTGGCCCCGGGGGGGACACGGATCTCTATGCTGGCCCCGGGGGGACACGGATCTCTATGCTGGCCCCGGATCTCTATGCTGGCCCTGGGGGGACACGGATCTCTAAGCTGGCCCTGGGGGGACACGGATCTCTAAGCTGGCCCCGGGGGGACACGGATCTCTAAGCTGGCCCCGGGGGGACACGGATCTCTAAGCTGGCCCTGGGGGGGACACGGATCTCTAAGCTGGCCCTGGGGGGACACAGATCTCTATGGTGACCCCGGGGGACACGGATCTCTATGCTGGCCCTGGGGGGACACGGATCTCTAAGCTGGCCCTGGGGGGACACGGATCTCTATGGTGACCCCGGGGGACACGGATCTCTATGCTGGCCCGGGGGGACACGGATCTCTATGCTGACCCCGGGGGACACGGATCTCTATGCTGGCCCCGGGGGGACACGGATCTCTATGCTGGCCCCGGGGGGACACGGATCTCTATGCTGGCCCTGGGGGGACACGGATCTCTATGCTGGCCCCGGGGGACACGGATCTCTGTGCTGGCCCCGGGGGGACACGGATCTCTATGCTGGCCCCGGGGGGACACGGATCTCTATGCTGGCCCCGGGGGGAAACGGATCTCTAAGCTGGCCCTGGGGGGACACGGATCTCTATGGTGACCCCGGGGGACACGGATCTCTATGCTGACCCCGGGGGGACACGGATCTCTAAGCTGGCCCCGGGGGGACACGGATCTCTAAGCTTGCCCCGGGGGGACACGGATCTCTAAGCTGGCCCCGGGGGGACACGGATCTCTAAGCTGGCCCCGGGGGGACACGGATCTCTAAGCTGGCCCTGGGGGGGACACGGATCTCTAAGCTGGCCCTGGGGGGACACGGATCTCTATGGTGACCCCGGGGGACACGGATCTCTATGCTGGCCCTGGGGGGAAACGGATCTCTAAGCTGGCCCTGGGGGGACACGGATCTCTATGGTGACCCCGGGGGACACGGATCTCTATGCTGGCCCGGGGGGACATGGATCTCTATGCTGGCCCTGGGGGGACACGGATCTCTAAGCTGGCCCTGGGGGGACACGGATCTCTAAGCTGGCCCTGGGGGACACACGGATCTCTACGGTGACCCCGGGGGGACACGGATCTCTACGCTGAACCCGGGGGACACGGATCTCTACGCTGAACCCGGGGGACACGGATCTCTACGCTGGCCCTGGGGGGACACGGATCTCTACGCTGACCCCGGGGGACACGGATCTCTACGCTGGCCCTGGGGGGACACGGATCTCTACGCTGGCCCTGGGGGGACACGGATCTCTACGCTGAACCCGGGGGACACGGATCTCTATGCTGACCCGGGGGGACACGGATCTCTATGCTGGCCCTGGGGGGACACGGATCTCTAAGCTGGCCCTGGAGGGACACGGATCTCTAAGCTGGCCCTGGGGGGACACGGATCTCTACGCTGAACCCGGGGGACACGGATCTCTACGCTGAACCCGGGGGACACGGATCTCTAAGCTGAACCCGGGGGACACGGATCTCTAAGCTGAACCCGGGGGACACGGATCTCTACGCTGAACCCGGGGGACACGGATCTCTACGCTGAACCCGGGGGACACGGATCTCTACGCTGAACCCGGGGGACACGGATCTCTACGCTGAACCCGGGGGACACGGATCTCTACGCTGGCCCTGGGGGGACACGGATCTCTATGCTGACCCCGGGGGACATGGATCTCTATGCTGGCCCTGGGGGGACACGGATCTCTATGCTGGCCCCGGGGGGACACGGATCTCTATGCTGGCCCCGGGGGGACACGGATCTCTATGCTGGCCCCGGGGGACACGGATCTCTAAGCTGGCCCTGGGGGGACACGGATCTCTATGGTGACCCCGGGTGACACGGATCTCTATGGTGACCTCGGGGGGACACGGATCTCTATGGTGACCCCGGGGGGACACGGATCTCTATGCTGGCCCTGGGGGACACGGATCTCTAAGCTGGCCCTGGGGGGACACGGATCTCTAAGCTGGCCCTGGGGGGACACGGATCTCTACGCTGGCCCTGGGGGGACTCGGATCTCTATGGTGACCCTGGGGGGGACACAGATCTCTACGCTGGCCCTGGGGGGACTCGGATCTCTATGGTGACCCTGGGGGGGACACGGATCTCTATGCTGGCCCCGGGGGGCACTGATCTCTATACTGGCCCCCGGGGGACACTGATCTCTACGGTAATTCCAGCGGACACTGATCTCTACGGTGACCCCTCCCATGTCTCACCTGTCGGTCGGCGTCACTCGGTGGGGGGGTGTCGGTCTCTTCTCACACCGCCCCTCCCCCACTCTCTTTCTCCATCCCGGGATCACTCAGCGCCGATCTCACCGGATGTCACCGTACTCAGCCCACATCTGCCGGAGCCATACTGGCACAACACGCATGCGCAATACAGTCCACACGCCGGCTCGCAAAGGAACCACCGCGCAGGCGCGAACTCCACCTGACAGCCCATCATCTCTTAATGCGCATGCGCGAAGGGCTCAGGGCAATGAATGGAGACACTGCAGCTGATCAAGAGGGATGGGTGTCAGTGAGAGTGTCAGTGCAGCATACTGCTTTATAGGATGATGAAAGAATAAAAATACTCCTTGCTGTTAAAAAAATAAATAAATCACATTGGGTTGCTGCACAGCAGACATGTTACCTCTACCAGCCCCCCTCCCACCACCTTTGTCCAATCCTCTGGGGGGAAGCCCAGCATGTGATCCTTCTCTCTGCCCTTTAACCCTTTTAGCTGCCACAGCCGCTTTTTGTGCTTTTTTTCTACTTTAGGCCTGAAGATGACCTAAAACCCCCGAAACAAGACACGCCTCACCGTACCGTAGAGAATAAAACGGCTGTAGTTCTCATCTAAGTCGCACAATATTACCGCAACGGTTATGAAACATAAAATATACACCAAAGTTCATTTTTAGGGCACAAGAATGCAATATGTTACTGAATTGTTGGGAAATTATAATAAATGAGGTTGCACTGAGTACATAGATACCCAACATGTCAGGGCTGAAATTGGCGAGTGTCTGTGGAACGGGCGACGCATTTCATTGCACTTTGTTTTCTATAGGCGATGCTTGAAGAGCCCCCAGTTTAGAGTTACCAGTGAATAGCGGGCCGAGGATTGATGTCACTGCAACGCTGAGTGGCGATATACAACAGGTGTAGCACAATCAACATTTTCCAGCTGCGTGCATTTACACCCGTACATTCATGGATGTGGGGGCTAAAATATTTATTGGGGAAGGGATTTTAACCACTTGCCTACCGGGCACTGTCACCCCTTCCTGCCCACCAGGCACTTCTACCCGCTTCCTGCTCACCAGGCACTTCTACCCCCTTCCTGCCCACCAGGCACTTCTACCCCCTTCCTGCCTACCTGGCACTGTCACCCCCTTCCTGCCAACTGGGCACTTCTACCCCCTTCCTGCCCCCCAAGCAGTTACCCCCTTCCTGCCCACCAGGCACTGTCACCCCCTTCCTGCCAAATGGGCACTGTCACCCCCTTCCTGCCCCCCAAGCAGTCACCCCCTTCTTGCCCAGGCCAGTTTTCAGCTTTCAGCACTGTTGCACTTCTTTTGGTGGTATTTAATCACCGCCAGGGTTTTTTTTTTGCACTATAAACAAAAAAGCAAAAAATTTGAAAAAAAAGTTTTTCTTTTTATAATAAAATGTTGCAAACAGGTAATTTTTCTCCTTCACTGATGTGCGTTAATGAGGCTGCACTGATAGGCGGCACTGATCAGGTGGCACAGATAGGCGGCACTGATGAGGTGGCACGGATATGCAGCGCTGATGAGGTGGCACAGATAGGCAGCAGTGATGAGGTGACACAGATAGGCAGCACTGATGAGGTGACAAGGTAGCACTGATGAGGTGGCACAGGCAGCACTGGTGAGGTGGCACAGATAGGCAGCACTGAGGAGGAGGCACCACAGATAGGCAGCACTGATGGGCACTGAGGAGGTGGCACAGGTAGGCAGCACTGATGGTGGCACAAATCGGCAGCATTGATGAGAAGCATTGATGATGCAGCACTGATGGGTGGCACCAATGGACAACACTCCTGGGCACTGATTATCAGTGCCCTGGTGATAAATGCAGTTCTGCTGTATGACATTTGCCAGTTATCGGCAGTACTTTCCTCACGTCCTGACAGTGGGAGGGAAGTGCAGCTGAATACAGGCAGCTGTAATTACTTTGGGATCGAATCCCAGCCACAGCCCCACCTGCCTGGAGTTTGCATGTTCTCCCTGTGCCTGTGTAGGTTTCCTCCAGGTACTCTGGTTTCCTCCCACTCTCCAAAGACATGCTGGTAGGTGAATTGGCTCCTGTCTAAATTGTCCCTAATATGTGTATGTATGAATGTGAGTTAGGGACCTTAGATTGTACGCTCCTCGGGGGCGGGGACTAATGTAAATGTACAATATATATGTAAAGCGCGGAGTACATTGACAGCGCTATATAAGTACCTGAAATAAATAAATCTGCTGTCTCATTGGACACAGCTGATCACGTGGTAAAAGGCTGCTGTGATTGGCCGCCTTTTACCTTGTCATGTGATCAGCTGTGTCTGAAGAATGAAGGGCAAAGGGGGTCCAAGCAGGTGGACCTCATGAAGTGACCGGTGAGGGTACATGGCCTCTAGTTCTATTAGGAAGGCTATCATTGTACAAGCGGCTCTGTGTGGGAGGGGTAAATGTAAAGTGTATGTATCGTCCAAATTGTTGTGGTTCTAGATACAGGATTTTAGATTGGACAGTTGCTGGGAAGATTTGCCTTCTCTTCTTGTCCCAGAGACACCAGGTAGGGGGAGGTATTCTAAGACATTGACCTCCCTTGTATGATTTCCCTTCCCCTCATCCAACACCATTTGTATTGACACATCTGTCTCAGTAACAATGATCAGGCAGACAAATAAAGGGGCGATTCTTCCCAGAAGGAACAGCCTGTAATAATACTTGGCAGAGGGTCTAACCCCTCTCTAATCTGCCCAAAACGTAATAATGCCAGGCAGCGGCATGTTATGTATACATAGATCCAGCTTGGACCAACAGAACATTGTATATACCATACCTGGCCAATGCCCCTTTAAGCTGGAAATCACTAAAGTTGTCACCGCTACTCCATCAACATTCAGTGATCTCCACTTGATTCTGTGTTTCATGCTGAGTGGTTGGCCGGAAGCATTGTGAACACAGGAGGTCAGCCGCTCAGGACGGGCACCATTCAAGAATGCTTGGCATTTTCTAAATGAATACGAAACATTCTCCGATTGGACACAGAGGAGAGCATGATGTCACACTCTCCAGCTCATCCAGTCAGAGAACGCTTGGCATTCATTCAGAAAATACCAAGCATTCTCTGAATGGTGCCTGTGCCGAGCAGCTGACCTCCTGTGTTCACAAAGCAGGAGAGCAGCCGCTCAGCACGGGACACAGAAGCTAGTGGGGATCACTGAACTAGCGGTAATGACTCTCTCCACCTTTTCCAATCAGAGAACGCTTTGCATTCATTCAGAAAATACCAAGCACTCTCTGAATGGTGCCTGCGCTGAGCAGCTGACCTCCTGTGTTCACAAAGCAGGAGAGCAGCCGCTCAGCGTGGGACCTCCAACGATCTCTACTGTCTTCCAGGTCCCTCACTAAGCTTGGCATTTTCTGAACAAAAGTGGACAAGGTGGAGAGAGTCACATCACTAGTCCAATCAGAAAATACCAAGCATTCTCTGAATGGTGCCCGTGCTGAGCAGCTGACCTCCTGTGTTCACAATACATCAAGCCAAACGTTAAGCAAGTGGAGTTCACTGAATAGCAGTATCTACTTCAGTGATTTCTAGCTTCCAGGGGAACCAGCCAGCTATGGTGTATGTGTGTATATATATATATATATATATATATATAGCCACACTGGTCCAAGCTGGATCTATGAAACTATGTATAACATGACGATGTGTAGAAACCTTTTAAAAAAAAAAAGTTCACACACACCTTAGGCGCTCATTCACACTGGGGGAAAAAAACAAAGAAAAAAAGAAAAAAAAAAAAAAAAACACTCACTGCTAGAGCATAGAAAACAACTGCCCTGTTCTCATTGCAATGCAGCCCGCAGTTGCAGTGGGCTGCAATAAAATGTAGATATGCTGCTTTGTGTCACTTTGTGCAAATTAAATAAAGCTGACCAAAAAAAAAAAGGCACCTCACTGCAGCCTGAAACTAACAGTTGCCTGTATAAATGGGCCCCAATTGTTTCATTTTGAATGGGGTATCATAATCCCGAATGCTGGTACAAAGGGAGGCCGGTCCACTATGACCAAAACTAAACCGAATTACCAAAATGTTAAAGTAGAACTACAGCTAAAACATTTTGGATGGAGTAAGGGAGGGTTTTTTTCACCATCTGTGTCCCATTGCAGATATTTCCATTCACTTTCCATCCCAAAGCCTAAACAGGTAGTGAGAGGAAATCCCTGCAAATTATGGGAATACATTCGGGCCCCCACATCACCGGAACCAGTGTCCCCATTAGAAGATTTCCCCTCTATCACTTTTCTGGGGAGAACCCAAAATTTGGGATTTTGTACAGACAGCGCTAAAAACTGACGGGGGTTCTAATCCCTCTCCATCCACAACTAAAAGTATTGCCTTTAGTTATACTTTAACCTCTTAACGCCAGCACCTCCTGGCCCTTTAAAGGGGTTTCTGATGCCCGGACCCCGCATTCGCCGTATCCGCTCTCCCCGGACCCCGCGTTCACTATGTCCGCTCTCCCCGGACCCCGCTTTCACTATGTCCCCTCTCCCCGGACCCCGCGTTCACTATGTCCCCTCTCCCCGGACCCCGCGTTCACTATGTCCGCTCTCCCCGGACCCCGCGTTCACTATGTCCGCTCTCCCCGGACCCCGCGTTCACTATGTCCGCTCTCCCCGGACCCCGCGTTCACTAGGTCCGCTCTCCCCGGACCCCGCGTTCACTAGATCCGCTCTCCCCGGACCCCGCGTTCACTAGATCCGCTCTCCCCGGACCCCGCGTTCACTAGATCCGCTCTCCCCGGACCCCGCGTTCACTAGATCCGCTCTCCCCGGACCCCGCGTTCACTAGATCCGCTCTCCCCGGACCCCGCGTTCACTAGATCCGCTCTCCCCGGACCCCGCGTTCACTAGATCCGCTCTCCCCGGACCCCGCGTTCACTAGATCCGCTCTCCCCGGACCCCGCGTTCACTAGATCCGCTCTCCCCGGACCCCGCGTTCACTAGATCCGCTCTCCCCGGACCCCGCGTTCACTAGATCCGCTCTCCCCGGACCCCGCGTTCACTAGATCCGCTCTCCCCGGACCCCGCGTTCACTAGATCCGCTCTCCCCGGACCCCGCGTTCACTATATCCGCTCTCCTTGGACCCCGCGTTCACTATATCCGCTCTCCCACAGTACACAGGACATGGAAAGGCAATTATTTTAGTAAATTTAAACTGCTAAATACCTTTTTTCATCAACAGTATAGAGCAGTCTTGAGACTTCTGTCAGTGTCTAGCAGAGCACTGGTTAAAGGTTGCAGGTGGCGTTTTCATTAACCCGATTGTCCTATAAAGCTGCAGGATCCCTGACCTCTGCCTGGACAATGCTGATTGGCCCAGTGCTGATCACATGCACCTTCCCAAGAAAATAAAAATTCTACTAATAGACGAACTGAGCATGTGCAGTTTGCCCCCAAGACTTTGTTCTATCAGCAGATGGATAGGAAACCTCGCTCGCAAAACACACCATACTGAGCATGTGCAGAGTGACGCCACACGATATGTCTTATCAGGAGATAAGAGGGGGACACTGGAAGAAGGGGAAGATCAGGGAAGACAGTATCAAACAGCCGTTTTACATAGCGGAGGATCAACCCCTTAGGTTCCACAGCGAGTATGAAGAGCATGCTTTACTGCATATATATAGGCTGATTTTACTGTTGTGGGTTTAGGAACACAAAAACAACATAAAACGATTGTAAGCTCCCAGGATCAGAGTCCTCCCATCCATCTTGTATTGAACTGTATTGTTGCTGTATTGTCTCCCGTTATATTGTAAAGCGCTGAGCAAACTGTTGGCGCCATAAATCCTGTATAATAATAATAATCATATTCTATTACAGGATACAATGTAACATGGTCATTATATTATATTAGATTGTAAGCTTCCAGGATCAGACCCTCCTATCCCTCTTGTATTGAACTGTATTGTTGCTGTATTGTCTCCCGTTATATTGTAAAGCGCTGAGCAAACTGTTGGCGCCATAAATCCTGTATAATAAAAAAAAAAAAAAAAAAAAAAAAAACAGCTCACTGATGTCAACCTTGCTGCAAATGACAGACCACCAAAAGGCATACAAATGCAATTCTCATTTATTACAGATTTAAAAAAAAAGTAAATGAGAAAGCAAAATATGGAAGAGGATTTTTTTTTACAATTTTAAAAACACAGCAAACAAGACACGTAACTTAAAAAAAAACAACAAAAAACTGGAGACCTAATTTGTCAACGATCTGTGCTATGTTATCCCACAACAACCACTCAGCGCGGGGTCACATACATGCGGGGCGGTACATCGCATGTGATTCGCACCGGAACCGCACCGCATTCCCTGCCAATCACATGCGATTTGTGTGCGGTGCGATCGGAGTCGTACATTTTGTATGGCTCTAATCGCACCGCACCAAAGACGCGCAGGACCCTTTTTTTTGGTCCGTACTAGAATTGGATCGCACGGGTATTCACACCTATGTGATCCGATTCTGCGCGTCGCACCGCGTTTTGCGGACTGCTTTCGGAGTGTTAACATACACACCCGCAGCGCTTCGCATGAACAGGGTTGCGATTCTGATGCAGTGCAGAATTCGCACTGAAAATTCCGCACCGCATCAGTGTGAACCCGGCTCATTGAAAAGAAAAAAAAACAAAAAAACAAAAAACAGAAGACAATAACTGACACATTGTTACGAGGCAGGGGTAGGCAACCTGCGGCTCTCCAGCTGTTGCAGGACTACAAGTTCCATCATGCCTCTCCAAGTCACAGCTGTAACTGTCAGTTTTGTAATGTTGCAATGCCTCATGGGAAATGTAGTTCCACAACAGCTAGAGAGCCGCAGGTTGCCTACCTGTTATGGGGCAACAGACCTTTTGACAAATATGGTGCATTTTACATCCAAAAACTACTAAAAATGACTTTTTTTTTTTTTGATGATCACCTGGCAACCCTTTCCATTTCCCAGACCATCGAACACCAAGATTCGCGTGTATCAGTCCGCCTTCAGTCCCGGTCCACAAAGCCGTACTGATGATGACGCTTGCAGCTCCCAATGATCAGTTAATTCTACAATATTGACACACAAGGGAGATAAACCATCGATCCTGGCAGCGCACGTGCGTTCGTAGGCTTGCATGGACTGACGCCAGGAAAGGAAAATGACGGCATTTGATACAATTTTCCGTTTTATAGCAGCCAAGGAATAGGGAATTCGTTAAATTTAATGGTTTCCTTGAGAGGTTGATGATGAATTCCAGGCGATTCTGACAGCCGGCAGTGATGGTTTTAGCTGGAATTTGGCCTTACTCTAGGTTCACATCTGTGCAGGTGGTGCCGCTGTGGATCTGCATGAAAATCCGTGCAGCTGCACCAACAGTACAGAGAAACGCGGACCGGCAGGCGGGTGCCATTATAACTAATGGCATGCCGCCCACACTGGGAACCACAACCGTACTGGGAACAGAGGCTGCATTTTCCAACGAAGGGCAGGGACTTCTTCCCTGCGTGTCACGGGGCATCTGAGTGCAAAATGCGTCGCACACGGCCACGTAGATGTGAACCGGGGGGGGGGGTTACAGCTGATACGGGATTTTCATCGGGAAATGTCCATGTTAACCTCGTAACACATATGTGCAGCAGCAAAGGAGGGTATACTTTAGATGTCCACACCCCACACATGTGCGTCCATGGGCAGCAGGGATTCATGCGGCAAGACCGACTGCCGCTCATGTGACCACTGCCAGCATATCGCACTGGTCATGTGATCGACTGGTGTAAATACCCAGTTAAAGGGACGTTGGGGCTGTGCAGGAGGTGGGGGGCGGTAATAAAACTCAACTTCCTTCTTCATCTCTTCCATGTACAAACCACACAGTGGTAAAAGGTAAGATTCGGTAGGACAGGGCGAATGCGCTTTCCTTTTTAGGTCTGCAGAAACTCAGGCTGTACTCGCGCCACCTTCCGGGGTTCCTTGATGTGCGTTTTGGGGCACTGCATCTCACACCAGCTGATAGGCACCATGGTCGCCCCTGTGGAAGCAAACACACCAATCGTTAACCAATCACAACCACAGCAGGTCTGAAAGAGCATCTGTAACCGTCCTGCAAAGGCCGAGTTCCCATCCGCTGTTCATGAATCAAGCCCAATTCTCCCCCACCCGCCATTTTCCTTTGTCAGCCTCTAAAAAATAAAAAAAGGACACCTTCACCCACACACCTTCCTCACACCTCCATTTATAGATGTTCTGATGGGTTATTCTTGGGGTCTAAACCCCCTCTATGCACAACACTCCCATCCGTGGTCTTAGAAGCCTCAGAGGGATGGCCAACCACAGAGCACTTAGGCCAGCCATACATGGGACCCAAGAATAATCGGCCAATTTTCACTCTGTTAGTGGGGTCAACAATGGCACCGGCCAATTTTCACTCTGCTAGTGGGGTCAATGGCACCGGCCAATTTTCGCTCTGCTAGTGGGGTCAATGGCACCGGCCAATTTTCGCTCTGCTAGTGGGGTCAATGGCACCGGCCAATTTTCGCTCTGCTAGTGGGGTCAATGGCACCGGCCAATTTTCGCTCTGCTAGTGGGGTCAATGGCACCGGCCAATTTTCGCTCTGCTAGTGGGGTCAACAATGGCACCGGCCAATTTTCACTCTGCTAGTGGGGTCAATGGCACCGGCCAATTTTCGCTCTGCTAGTGGGGTCAATGGCACCGGCCAATTTTCGCTCTGCTAGTGGGGTCAATGGCACCGGCCAATTTTCGCTCTGCTAGTGGGGTCAACAATGGCACCGGCCAATTTTCGCTCTGCTAGTGGGGTCAACAATGGCACCGGCCAATTTTCGCTCTGCTAGTGGGGTCAACAATGGTACCGGCCAATTTTTGCTCTGCTAGTGGGGTCAATGGCGCCGGCCAATTTTCGCTCTG